>NC_081815.1:17941000-18245000 GCF_030704535.1 Vitis vinifera | reverse complement strand
TTTTAAAAATTATACACGTATCATCATTTCCTTTATATATTTAAATATCTCTACTTTTCTAGATACAAATATTATAAGTTATATTATACATATTAATTAAATTGACAAAATAAGGTGATATTTATTTATTTTTACTTAATTTTAAATAGAACTTTAATGTTTAATAGTATTAAATATTAAATTATTTATTTTTTTAATATTTTATTTCTATTAAATATTAAAAAGTAAAGAAAAACTAACACAATACTTTTTCTATTTAAAAAAAGCCAAATCTTTTGACTTTTTCTATTTAGTAAAAAGTTAATAATAAGTCATTAAAAAATAAAAAAACAAACAACCTAAATATTTAAAATAAATTACTTTCAATAAAAAACTGAAAAAACAAACCCACTCTACATGTATTATTTATTATTTTATAATTTCTTTTTACTTTTTCGCAAAAAAATTTCCATTGATATGTTTTTTTGTCAAAATTACCATCAATATTTTCTTATATATATATGTAAAGGTAAAAACCAATATTTTCATCAATGATACAAACTTTTCTAAGTTCTTAAAAACATTTTAAGAACAAACTAACAATGATTTATTGAGCCGGGAGGAAGTATCTTTAGCAAGTGATGGATTCTGTGAGGAAACATTCAGTGATAAGTTTACTGCAGTTGGTTTAAGGATGGTAAGCTCGGAGACTATGGCTCTCAGATCCTAAGGCCTTCCCTCAGAACCGGGGAAGAGGAGGTACGCAGCACTTGAATGCATGTCCTAAGTTATATGCTAGTTGTCCAATTCCATGAACCTGACACACCTTATCTGTAGCAAGAGCAGTTGTTTGATAGAGAGGGATCTGCCAGTTGGAGGAGGATTTCTTTGGAGATGTGCCAATTTTTTATTTTAGCAGAGGAAGTTGATTCTGAAGCGATGTCTTGCATCATCTTCTTCCTGTTTCAGTTTTGAACCTGCTTCACCATCAGCCTCCATGGCACTGGAAGCTCATTCCCAAGGTTGGAGAAACTAACCAACCCATAACAAGCTTGGAGAAGCTCGTTTGACTCGCCCATTTGTCCCATCCCAAGGGAAAGGTTGACTCGCTCCCTAGCTAATCAGCATAGCCCAAAACTATGTAAGGAGGGCCCTTGGATATGAGAAAGCAGGTCCTTCCCAAAAAGAATTAGAAAGGGAGAACAGAAAGAAAACACTTCCTCATTAAACAAATATGATAAGATTATATTTGGTTTGGAAGTGATTTTTGAATATATAACACATTACCATAAATAATATCATTTTTTTTAATCTAAATATCAAGCGATTTTCCCTCTTATGCAAATACTAAAAACAAATGTTTTTATTATAATTAATTTCTGAGGATTGACTTTTTACTTTAATTAAACAATATTAAAACAAATAAAAAAATAAAAAAATTCACTGGTGGAAACAGTTGTAAGTCAGAAACCCATATTATATGTAAGGAGCATGGCCAGAGCACATGATGCGTGTAGCTCTTCTAACTCTCCATCTAACCCTCAGTATATCAAAGACCTCTCCCTTCTCCCAACCACCAACCTCAGTAACAAAATATGCATTTCCTCAGAGAAGTCTACCTCTACAGCTCTACTGTGTGAGAAACCCAAGAGAAGAAACTGAGGAAAAGGCTGTGTTACTGTTAATATCAGTGTGTGCAGAATGATGACTATGGAGCTGCAGAGAAGGTTGGCAATGGGGTTTCAGATATCCAAACCCTACCTTTTCCTCACTCTAAATGAACTGGCTCTTTCAGTATTCTTGGTCTTGGTAGAATCTCTGGCTTCCAGTGGCATCAGCACTCTGGTTATTGTGGTTTATGAGCATGTCCTTGCCACCATTGTCTTGTCACTTCTAGCTTTCTTCTTTGAAAAGTAAGTCATCAACTCCCTTCACTGTTACCATATGTTTTTTGGATCATTGCTCTTCCAGGGACACCCACCATTCAACTGTTTGAAATATTTCTTTGTTGGGTTCAATGCCTATGTTTTTTCCCAAGTTTTATGGGAGAGTTCCCCATTGTGTTCAAGCATTTTTTGAGTTTCAGTCAATTATTGTATTGCTGTGTGAATGATTACAGGAACAAGAGGCCTCCTATCACTTTCAAGATACTATGCTATGCATTCTTTATGGGACTATTGCAGTTGAGTAAATTCCCACTACAATTAATTACTACATCAATAATTTTCTTTAAATTAATGTTTCTTTTTTTTTTTCTTTCATGTTGATACATATATATACAGGGTTACCCTATGTCAAATGCTATTGACAATGGCCCTACAATACATTTCTTCAACATATGAAAGCATTGCACTGAACATGGTCCCAACCATAACATTTGTGTTGGCACTGATTTTCCATCAAGAAAAGCTAAGATTTAGGAGCATCAATGGGCAGGCCAAGATCTGGGGTTTGGGTATTTCACTTGGTGGAGCATTGGCTTTGGTATTGTGGAAGGGGCCTGTTGTAGTGAAAGCTATGCTATCTATAAGCTTTGACGCAACAGGTGATAGTGTCCTTGGTTGGATTTTGACCATTGTTGGTGTTATTGCAACTAGTTTTTGGAATATTTTGGTGGTAACATCTAAATCTCTTTTTATCTTCTTTTTTCTCTTTTTGGAAATATGATACCAATAGTTATTTGGTATTTTGAAGATCATAAGCAATAAAATTGGCATATAATATGATATTGCAGAGGCATGTGATTCAAATATACCCAGCAGAAATATCACTAACAGCAATGATGAGCTTCTTTGGCACCATCCAAACAGCCATAGTGGCAGCCTTTGTGGTCTCATCCTCAGCTTGGGAACTTCAGTGGGATGGAGGCCTAGTCCTCACCACCTTATTACTTGGGGTAAGAACCCTACCTAAATTCCTTTATTAATTTTTGTTGGAAGTTGAAACAAACACTAATATGAAGGAATTTGTCAGGGAATTGCAGTGACAGGGTTATCATACTATGTGATGACATGGTCTATTGGCATCAAGGGTCCTGTGTTTTCAACCTCATTTAACCCACTTCTTGTGCTCTTCTCTTTCCTTTTGAACACCTTTGTACTGGGTAGTTCAGCCCATTTGGGCAGGTACGTATTTATCTCTCTAATTTATATTTTAATTTAGGGTTCGGTCACACTAATGAAAAGGTACCTATCGAAAAAATAGGATTAATTAAATGACGTCAAAAGTACATTTACATCTTATTACTTATTGTTTTGTATCTTAGTTTTACTTGTTTGTATAATGCCATATTCTTTATATCCGGTCTCGGGAAATCAAATGTAATATTAATAAATGTAAAAGATTTGTAGTATAAATCTACCAAAAAATACAAATTGTTTGTGAAAATAGTAATTGCTATATCATATGCTTGTAGCTCTTTAATTAATTAATTAATTAAAGTAGTTTTGATGGTTGTGGTTTGTAGTATTGTGGGAGCAATGCTGGTGATTGTGGGTCTTTACCTACTTTTGTGGGCAAAAACTAATGCTGTGGAGAAGAAAGACATGGATGTTGGAGATTCTACTTGCTCTCCCCTGATTCAACCTTGACAGAGGTTTATGATTCTACTCATTTTTTCCTTTGATTTTTATGAAAGACAATTATGATATTTGTAGGATTGTTGGGAAGAGAAAATAAGAAAGGAAAAAATAAAAAATAAAAAATAAAAAAACTACTTCGGTCAAATTTGTATTCAAACATAAAAAGGATTCTAACCTTCTTGTAATCACACTCCGAAACAAAGTTTTATTTTTGGTTTTCTTGATATCGGAAACTAAGCATACGAAACAAAGTTTTATTTTTGGTTCTCTTGATACTGGAAACTAAGCATACGTGTGATTAAGAGTGCGTTTGACATTAATTCTATTCAAAGTGATTTTAGTATAAATATTTTATCTCAAAGTGTTTTAAGGAAAATCACCTATTAAACATTTTTTCATAAAACACCACAAATGATATTTTAAAATTACAAATGATTTTATACTCATACCAAAGGTGAATGGTTATGGGGGAAAGCTCTTGCTTCTTCCACATCTACTCCAAATCCTTTGAGTTGTGGATTGATTGGACAAAGGGTGGGGGTGAGGTGTAGATAGTGGAGAAAGGCAAAGGTTTCCGGAGGTGGATCAAAGCGAGTAGGGGGGTAGTGGTGTGGATTTTGAAGGCGTTGGAAGCTTGCTGCAAATGGAGAAGGAAGAAGTCATTCAAAGGAGATGTGAATGACTGAGGTAGGAGGTTCAAGATAGAAATGCGTCAAAACGAAGTTGGTCGTTACCTTTTGTTTTCTGTCATTTCAGAGGATGATAGGAGGTATTTCATTTTTATCGCAGAGGGTTTTAACCTTTTGGGTTGGGACTTCATGAGATGCAAGTTGAAAGAGTTAGCTAAAATAGGTGAGGACTCTAAGTGTGGAACAGAGGTCTCATGTTCCTTGGGTGGAGGGCATGGACCTTCTCTTGCTAGACCCGACTTAAGCTATGTAGATGCAACCAAAAGTAAGGCAAAAAGAAGGAGTGAAGAAGTTTAGATTGAGGTTGGGAATGAGGCCTACACCTCGAACTTGAAAGATCTCAACCGTTTTTTGGTGGGAAGATGGGATTTGGAAGACGAGGAAGGTCCTAACTTAAGGGTGGTGGAGATTTGGGCAAACACCCATTGGAGTTTCTGTGGTAAAGTGAGTGTAGCTGCTTTAAGAGATGCTTTGTTTCTGTTTGAATTTTCTAATGCGGGTGATGCTCAAAGAGTGTTGGAGGAGGGGAATCGCTTCCTCAATGGTGTTCGATTATCCCTAAACTGGTGGACTCCAACTATGGGGTGTTCTAGAATGGAGTTTCAGAGGGATGTATCCTACGTGAGAATCCCAGGGTTGCCTTTACAGTTCTGGTGTATGGAGTTCTTTAAAAATGTGGGGGATGCTTGTGGGGGTTAAGTAGATGTGGATGAGGAGACCAAAGAGTCCCGTTACAAAAGGGGAGCTAGAATCTTAGTTAAAAACAATGGAAATGAGGTGTCTGGAATATTAGAGGTGATAGCTGGTTTTGCTTCGTTCTCTATCCCGTTGTGGTGGAAGGACTCGGTGTGGTTCTCGGCACTTCAGGTGGCAAATGTTCTAAAGCCTCAAAGAGAAGTTGAACCAGTGAGCAAGGCTTCATCCGAATAGGAAGAAGGGGGGTGCGATTCACGTACTGTGGTGCGCGTGAAAAGGGTGCGCTATGGAGAAGGAAATCCCGCTGCAGGCGTAAGTGATAGAGTTACGGGCTGGGAGCTCTGGATTCTTGAGGAAAAAGCTGGGAAAAAAATTGTGGAGGTCTTGTTTCTCTGCAAGAGGTTGTCGGGTTGGTGAAAGAGACTTCTAACGCGACAAAAAGTGGGGCGGCTGAAGTGGTTAGGAAGGACGAAATGAAGCTATTTGGCGCTAGAAGTAGTATTAAGGCTGGATAGGATGGGCAAAGTTCCAAGTGGGCCGAGATGGTGTTTAGGAACCCACTGGGAGGGCCTACTTGCACTCGGAAGCCCAGTCTCCATAAGGCAAAATTTTCCTTTAAGAAAGTGGGTTTGGGCTGCTTTAAAAAAGAAGGAAGCCAATTTTTGCTAGGGAGTTCTCAGAGCAGAAAGCGTCACCGTTGGTACAAGGTCGTAATGCCTCACCTTTGAAGATTTATTCACCAGGTATGTTCCCCATCTCGACTGTTCTTGGAGGGGGGGTCTCGGGGGAATCTTCTTGCCTTTCTTCTCCTTCTTTTTCGCGGATGGGGGATTCTGTGGGGCTCTCGCAGTCAAGGCAGCCTAAGGGGACGTTTGAAGACCCTTTGGAGACTAAATTGCCGCTTTGTATGGTACTCAAGGATGGACGCTCTTTCACCTTGCCAAATAATGAAGGGGCCAATCGCCAAGAGGGAGGGGTTGGGGCGGTAACCTTTCGGTCTCGAGGTATTGAGGTTCAAACGCCACATTTTCATATCACTGGAGTAGGAGAAGGGGAAAAGGACAAATCCCCTTGGGTAAATAAGAAATTCCTTGGATTCTATAAGTGGGGGTTTCGATTGAAGGTTTTGAAGAGGATATTTTGAGAATCCTCAAGGAGATTGAGAATAGGAGATGTTTTATCAAGAAGTCTAATGAGAAAAAAAAAACGTTGTCGGGTTCAAGGAATGACAGAGAGTTGAAGAAGCTCATCAATACTATTAATTATGATGGATTGGTTGGGAGAGAGGTAGAGGAAGGGGAGTTGGGAAGGTAAATTATGGTGGTCCCTTATGAAGCTTAGATTACTATCCTGGAATGTTAGAGGCATGCACGACCCAGATAAAAGGATGGTCATTAAGTCGATGGTGAGAAAACACAAGCCAGATTTGGTTTGTTTTCAGGAGACAAAAATGAAGGAAATGTCTGATAGGATTGTCAGAAGTTTGGGGATTGGGAGGAATTTAGGTTGGATGTCTTTAGATGCTAGGGGTGCGGCAGGTGGGGTGATAGTAATGTGGGATAAAACAGTTTTGGAAAGGTTGGAGATCGAAGTGGGGTCTTTTTCTATTTCATGTCGATTTAGAAATTGTGAAGAGGGCTTTGTTTGGGTTTTCTCTAGGTTATATAGCCCGATCAAAGGAAGTGAGAGGAGAGAATTGTGGGAGGAGCTAGCTGCAGTTAAGGGGATTTGGAATGATCCTTGGTGTATAGTAGGGGATTTTGTCGTAGTGCGGTTCTCAGTTGAAACGAGCAATGGCAGGCAGATGTCAACCGCGATGAGAGAGTTTTCAGGCTTTATTGATGAGTTTGAATTAGTTTACCCACCTTTGTGAGGTGGAGCTTTCACTTGGATTGGAAGGGAATGAGGCTCCCTAAAGGCTCAGTTAAACCGCTTTCTGTTTTCAGGAGACTGGGAGGATCGTGTGTCAAGGGCAGTGCAATTTCTTCTTACAAAACCTGTTTCTGACCATTGTCCAATTCTGTTAGAATGTGGTTGGATGAGAATAGGTAAAAACCCATTTAGGTTTGAAAACATGTGGCTAAGGGTGGAAGGATTTATGGATAAAGTTAAAGAATGGTGGCAGTCTTACAATTATAGGGGGAATCCTAGTTTTGTGATTGCGAAGAAGCTTCAGGCTTTGAAATACGACTTGAAGATGTGGAATAAAAAGTCCATTCGAGAAGTTAAATTATTGGGACAATTTAGAAAGACTTGGCTCTCTTTCTGAGGAAAATAGAGGTAGTCAGCGGATAGCCAAAGATGAATTTAGTCATTGTGCCATCCTTGAAGAAATTTCCTGGAAGCAGAAGTCAAGGGCTCTTTGGCTGAAAGAGGGAGATAGCAATACCAAGTTCTTTCACCGTATGGCTAATGCAAGGAGAATGGGAAATTTTATCAGTAGTCTGACAGTTAGGGGTGTTAGGCTGAGTAATGAGGAGGAGCTTAAAGAAGGGATTGGGTCATACTTTAAGTCCTTGTTTGAGGAACCCTTAGTGAGAAAACCAGATGTGGAGTCAGGTCTTTTTAAAACTCTTGACTCCTTGGATAATGAGATTTTGGAGGGGCAATTCTCAGACGATGAGGTTTTCTAAGCTCTCTTAGATTTGGGGAGAGATAAGGCGTCATGGTTAGATGGTTTTACGCTTGCATTCTGGAAGTTTTGTTGGCCTATCGTTGGGGGGGGGGGGGGGGGGGGGGGGGGGGGGAAGTGATGCAGGTGTTTGAGGAGCTTCATTTGCAGAATGCGTTTTTTCGAAGCCATAATGCAACTTTCTTAGTGCTTATTCCAAAGAAAGAGGGGGTTAGTGATGTGCAGGATTTTAAACCAATCAGTCTAGTGGGGAATCTTTATAATATTATTGTCAAAGTTCTAGCAAATAGACTGAAAAGAGTGATGGGAAAAGTGGTTTCGAACAGTCAGAATGCATTTGTAGAAGAGAGACAGATTTTGGACGTTGTTTTGGTAGCCAATAAGGCGATAGACTCAAGGAAGCGAAGCGCTGGTACAGGTTTAGTGTGCAAATTGGACATTGAAAAGGCTTACGATCACGTAAACTGGAGATTCCTTCTTTCAGTCTTGGAGAAAATGGGTTTTGGTCATAAGTGGCGAAACTAGATTTTTTTTCTGCATATCAATTGTGAGAATGGCAGTTTTAGTGAATGGTACTCCCACAGATTTCTTCTCAACGTTTAGAGGCCTAAGGTAGGGTGACCCACTCTCACCTTATCTATTTGTGCTGATCATGGAAGCTTTTAGTAGTTTAATATCAAGAGCTAAGGAGAAAAGATTTATTAGGGGCTTCAAGGTAATGGGGAGACGTGGAGAAGGGGTTTCGGTTACCCATCTGTTGTTTTCTGATGACACTCTTCTTTTTTGTGAGGATAATAGGAACTAGTTGGTTTTTTGGAAGTGGATTAGTATCTGCTTTGAAGTGGTTTCAGACCTAAAAATTAATTTGCAGAAAAACGAAATTTTTCCAGTTGGGTGAGTGGAAGAAGTGGACAGAGCTGCTGCAGTTTTCGGGTGTAAAGTAGGGAATCTCCCTACTACTTATCTAGGTTTACCTCTTAAAGCCTCTCACAATTCGTGTAGAGTTTGGGATGGTGTAGAAGAAAGATTCAAGAGAAAATTGGCTACGTGGAAAAAACAATATCTTTCTAAGAGAGGTCATCTTACCCTCATCAAGAGCACTTCTCAAATCTCTCTATCTACTTTATGTTGCTTTTTGTAATCCCAAGGAAAGTGAGACTTAGATTGGAAAAAATTCAAAGGGAGTTCTTTTGGGGAGATATGGAGGAGAGAAAGAATATCCACTTGGTAAGATGGGCATTTATTTGCAAAGATAAGAGGCATGGAGGGTTGGGGTTATGGCACTTGAAGGACTTCAATCATGTTTTGCTCGGAAAATGGCTTTGGAGATTTCCTATAGAAAGGGAGAGTTTTTGGAGAAGAGTCATTGTTGGTAAATTTGGGGAGGTGCAAGGTGATTAGACCACTAGAGAGGTGAGGGAGTCTTATGGGACAAGCCTTTGGAAAGACATTAGAAAGGGTTGGGAGGAGTTCTTTCTTAGAACTAGTATTTGTATTAGAAATGGGAGACGAACCAGATTTTGGTGGGACAATTGGGTAGGAGACTCTAATCTGAAGGATCTCTTCCCTTTGCTGTTTAGAATTGCAACCCATAATTCTGCTGTAGTGGCTGATCTTTAGGGAAGACAAGGAGGTGGTGGCGGGGGTTGAGAGGTGCACTTTAGAAGATCCTTTCAAGATTGGGAGTTGGAGGAGGTGAATCGTTTTTTGGGTCACATTTCTGCAGTAAAGGTTCAAGAAGGGGAAGATTTTCTAGTTTGGAAAATTGAGAGGAAATGAATGTTTAAGGTTAAATCTTATTGTAGGTCTTTGAAGGAAGACAACAACCCTTTATTTCCAGCAAAGGAGGTTTGGGGTTCGTATGCCCCTTTAAGAACTCGTTTTTTTGCTTGGGAAGCAGTTTTGGGTAAAATTTCTACTGTAGATATGTTAATAAGGAGGAGTTTGTCTATGGTTAATAGATGCAATCTTTGCAAAGAGAGTGAGGAATCGACGAACCACAGCCTAATTCATTGTGGTAAGATAAGGGAGTTTTGGACTTTGTTGCTTTCTTCTTTTGGGGTGGTGTGGGTGTTCCCGGATTCAGTGAGAAATCTACTTCTTGAATGGAAAATTAAGGGTCTGGGGAAGAAAAGGAGTGTAGTTTGGAGAATGGTGCCTATTTGTCTTTTTAGTGTATTTAGGGAGAGCAAAATCGAAGAATCTTCCAAGAGGAAGAGATGTCAGATACAAGCTTGAGAAAATTCTTTCTTCAGTCTCTTCTTGAGTGGTCTCAGCAATTTCTAGACTTGGACTTGGACTGTCTCTCTTTTCAGAATTTGTTGGGTGATCGGGTTGTTGTTTAACTTTTTCCTTTTTAGGTTTTTTCTTTCTTTTGTTGTCATGGTTTGGGTCTTCTTTGTATACAACCTGTGTACGCAAGGAGCGCCCCCTGTTTTTTGGTGTGTTTTAATCTAATTTTCTTTTTTGTCTATCAAAAAAAAAATTACAAATGATTTTTCAAATTAAAAAAAAAAATCCTAAATTTTGTCAAACACTTTTTTTTTTTTTTAAAAAAAAAACACTTTTTAAATTAAAAGCACATCGTATAATCAATGTCAAACGGATTTTAATTTTGTAATTAAGTAGATGATATTTGAAAATCAAAGTGAATAACGACTATTTTTTCATTACTAAAACAAAATTTTAGAATTATTTATCCGACTAAAGGGAAAAAAATGGGTACCTCGGCACATTATGCCTCATTATATATATATATATATATATATATATATATATATATATATATAAAATGTTATCATTTTTATTTATTTATTTTTGTTATTTTCAAAGCCAAGAAACAAAAAGTTTAGAATTATTTTCACAACATTTTTTAAAAACAACTTTTAAATCTATTAATAGATTCCTACTCTCTTGTTATAGATGCAATCACGTTTCACTTTTTAATTAGATTGAGTCTTTAAAGAACTAAATATGTGTCTAATGGATGTTATTACAACATATTTATATGGATTCATAAATAATGATATATACATGAAAACGATCTAAATTATTTGAAGCAAATAGTACAAAACCTTATAGCATGTACTTGATCAAGTTATAATAATCCTTATATAAATTAAAGCAATTTGAATACATGTTGCATAAACGTCTTAGTATTCATACATACTAAAAAAGGGGATGTGAATAATTCTACATATCCATGTATTTTTATTAAGAAATTAGAAACCGAATTTCCAATTATTGCAATATATGTTGATGACTTAAATCTTGACAAATATTTGAAAAAAAAAATTGAAATGAAAAATTTTAGCAAAAATAAATAAATAATTGTTTCAACTTACAAATTTAGAATTTTCTAAATAGAGTTTTAGTATATCAATAAATCTGTATTAAAAAATTTTTGAAGCGTTTTCATATGAATTAAGTACATCCTTTTAAGTTCTCTAATAATTATGTAATCACTTAAGTAAAAAATGACTCATTTTGTCCATGCAAAAAAGGCAAAAAATTACTTAGTCCTGAAGTACCATATATTAGTGTTATTAGTACACCTATGTATCTTGCTAATTGTACACGCTCATATATTGCTTTTTCTATCAATTTATTAATGAGATATAATCATACTCCAATTTGAAGACTTTGTAATGGTACCAAACATATATTATGCAATCTTTGTGAAACTAATGATATGAGTTTAGTTTACTTAAGATACTCAAAGCTATAATTAATTTAATATGCAAATGCAAGATGCCTTTCAGACCCACATAAGACTAGGTCACAAACATGTATGTGTTTAATTGTGGTGGTACTACTATTTAATGGAGATCTACCAAATAAATAATGGTGACTATATCGTCAAATCATTTAGAAATACTTATAATACATGGGGCAAATTATGAATATACATGACTAAAATTTATGGTCCAACATATTTAGGAATCATGTAGACTCCTCTATCAAAGGCAACTCAACAGTATTATATGAAGATAACGTTGCATGCATTGCATAGATAAAAGGGGGTTATATTAAAGGAAGTAAAACTAGATATATTTCACTAAAAGTTTTTATAAGCATCAACTCTATAAGAGTGGTGAAATTAATATTCAACAAATATGTTCAAGTGATAATTTAGCAGGTTTATTCACAAAGTCATTATCAACCTTAATATTAAAGAGGTCAATAACATAAGATTGGAATGCATCAACTCAAGGATATTAATATGAGAGGAGTACGTTTATAAAAGGATGTTAAAGTCCCATTTTTTCCTTCAACAAGTTTTGTCTCATTAGATTTTATCGACAAAGTCTATACTAAAGTAACCCTAACAAACTAAAAGTAGTCTAAAGAATTAGAAGAATATTGTACTCATTTACCTTCATTGGATTTTTCCCATAAGGTTTTTTACAAGCAAGGTTTTTTTTTAAGGTATATTCATCTTAGCATGGTGGACATCCCAAGGGGAGTGTTATAAATGATTTCACAAATGCAAGCAATATAATGGTAGATGACCATCACCCTCTACCCCCTTTCGCCCCCTCCCTTTGCCCTTTATTACCTTTAATGTGCCGTTTATTTTAAGCTTCATTTATCACATTTACCAAAACCATAAATGAAGTAACAATTAATGGACTTTCGTAAGCTTATAAAAGGTTCTTGGAATGAAAAGAAAATTCATTCTTGGGCAAAAAAAAATTCTCTCTTCTTTTCTAGATTTTTTGCCGAAATTTCAAGATTTTTCCCACAAATGCCAATTTTTTTTATGGTCAACCCAATTTTTCCAATAGTCAATCCTCAAATCACATTACCACTTGGACTAATGCACTCTCATTTTAACAAAAAAGGAAGTTTGGAGATGAATATATTTTTAATATATTCTTATCAAACACAAAATATTAAAATAAAACTTTAATAAATAATATAATTTTAATTTCTTATATCCAAATTTGTATTAAAAATATAAAAACCATTGTCATAATTTTCTTAAATAAATCTTTGTTATTTTTTTTTACATGAATTAAATATAATAAAAATATAAATTTAAAAATAAAATTATAACCATTTTAAAAATTATACACGTATCATCATTTCCTTTATATATTTAAATATCTCTACTTTTTCCTATTCAAATATCAGCCCTTTGTTTCTATGTTTTCACATCGAGAATTCTTTGCAGATGAAGAGATGTCAAAGGGGCTTCTTACTTCCCAAATCCTCCTACATCTATATATAAACGCTGGTTTATCAAAAATATGCAAGAAAAGCACTTCGAATTGTTGATTCATCAAGATGGCTTAGAACCAATAGTTCATTAATGGGTCTTTCATTTCCTTTATATATCTAAATATCTCTACTTTTCTAGATACAAATATTATAAGTTATATTATACATATTAATTCAATTGACCAAAAAAAATAAGGTGACATTTATTTATTTTTACTTAATTCTAAATAAAACTTTAATATTTAATAGTATTAAATATTATATTGTTTATTTTTTTTAATATTTTATTTATATTAAATATTAAAAAATAAAGAAAAACCAACACAATACTTTTTCTATTTAGAAAAAACCAAATATTTTAACTTTTTTTATTTAACAAAAAGTTAATAATAAGTCATGAAAAAATAGAAAAACAAACAACTTAAAGATTAAAAACAAATTACTTTTTATAAAAAACTGAAAAAACAAACGCCCTCTATGTGTATTATTTCTTATTTTATCATTTCTTTTTACTTTTTTCTCAAAAAAATTTCCATTGATATGTTTTTTTTGTCAAAATTACCATCAATATTTCCTTATATATCCGTAAAAACCAATATTTTCATCAATGCTACAAACTTTTCTAAGTTCTTAAAAACATTTTAAGAACAATTTTATGCAAGTCCTTAATACCTATTATGGGTGAAGATATAATTGTTTGGACAAGCATGTATATAGATTTGCAAATTAAATATTAGCTTATTTCTAACTGACTTAAACAGCATAACCAGGCTAGGTTACAGTACCTTCGCCTGAGGCCTTAATTGCCCAGGAGGGAGAAAATTCTTTAGCCCAGCAAAAAGCCATATCTAAACTGTCAAGATCACCTTCCAATACCATTCACCTGCAGAGTACTAGCAGGAGCAAAATAGAACCTTGGTTGCTCAGGTTCCGACCCAATATAAACATTCTGAAACAGCTTATCCTGCAGAACTTGTATATATGTATGATTGTTCTTAGCAGTAAGGTTCATTTATGTGCCTAAAGGTTCATCCTAAAAGAATACATCACCCATGTCTCGAGCATCAGAATGGTGGTCGAATGATAATGCGAGTATGCTTCCCTTCTGATTAAATGATGCATACGGCATTTGGAAACTTTCTGTTGCTTTAAAGATGGCAGTAAGGTGCAGCTCCTGCAAATAAAAAACTAAATTCATCTTGAAATGATTAAATACTAGCACAACACAAGCGTTGAAGCATCGAAACAGGTTACCTTAAATTTTCTCCTTCCTAAAATTGGCTTTAAGACAGAAGTGTCTCTCTCTTTGTGAAGGTCACATTTTTTCCAGCTTTTATGGGAGGCAACTTGGAGAGTACCCAAGCTGGTGAGCTGGAGAGCCATAGTGCCTCACCAGTATCTTTGTGTTTGAAATCAGGAGCCTTTTCCTTGGTCTAATGAGAAAGGATAGGGGATGAGAAACCAAAAAAATGAGGCACGACATTACCAGGATAGACTCATGAGTTTTTACCTTTGATGATCTATTGTCCCACCATTTATCTGGGTTTTCCACCAAGTTCTTCCAGGACTCATCCCCTGACACCAGACAATGTAGTTAGTGAATATTATTTTTTTAATGTTAAATGACCACAAACTGTTTGAATAACCAGCCAAAGATAATAAAAGACGAAAGTTAAAAGTTTTGATGAACACCAAGGAACATAGTGGAGGTCAAATGAACATCTCAAGATTATTGAAAAACAAAATACAAACAGAAAATCAAAGTATTAGTTAGTCAACAAATCACAACATACTCAACAATTGCACATTGCTAAACCCTCTAAATCGACTCCCCCCATCCCTATCTTTAAATCAATTGGTGCAACAAAGAAAGAACTCAATAGAACATTGCAGGCCCCAAAAGTGAATCATAGGGGTGTCTAGCGTCAAAGTCATTAGAGGTTGAAGTTTGGTTGCATAGATTATATTGACCTTGAAAATTTGCATACATGCATATGTAGCCAGAAGTGAATTTAAAACAAAAATAATTTTAATCTGTTAATAGAATAAGAAACATTAGTTCATGCTCACCAGTATTCCTCTTTAAATATTTCGTTTTATGAGTTTGATTATCAAATTCCAATCCTTCAAGTTTTGAGGAAACCCATTCTGGTGCACTATCAAGCCAGAGGGGAACACCATCATCCTTGCGTTTAAAATCTGGAAATTTTGGCTTCACCTGTAAAGCAGACAGGAGAGGTCTAAATTATATCAGTAAAATCTGAAAGATATATGACAATATCAAAAAAGAGAAGGGCCTCACCGATCCATTAAGTTTATCCTGACGGTTATCCCTCCATTGTTTTGGATTCATAATAAGGTCTCTCCATAAGCTTAATCCAGAGTCCCCTCCCTTCTTGAGAGCTGAAAAAGAAGTTACTCCCTACTTGTCAATGGCATCAAGAATATTATTGGTGAAATCAATTTAAAAATCTAGATGGTCAAGTCATTGAAGGAACACATAGGGTAATTAAGAAATGAAAATTTAACTTGTTCAGTACATATTGTTACCACTTCTGTCCTAAATCTTAACAATTTTATTCATTGGGTGTACTTTTTTGTGCCTTTTCCAAGGCTTTGTCAATATATATTCTTTTTTGCCAATCAAAAAAAAAAAAAAAATCTTAAACAATTTTATGATCAAATGCTAAACTCTCCAGTTTGCTTAACCAAGATCATCCTTCATAATTGCTACAATGAGAAGAACAAGAAACGATTTTTTAAATTAAAAAGGGTCTTTGTATTTCATTGTGTGTGCACGCTAGTTTGGATTTGCATGTGTGTGTGTGTGTGAGAGAGAGAGAGAGACAGAGAGAAAGTGAGAGTGAGATTTCATTTAAATCTAAGCATGGCTTCTTGTTCCAAGCATTGCAACCAAGACCTCCTGGTTTGCAAAGCATGCACACAGATGGTATTGGCTCTGGCATACAACCCAGTTCGATGGCATTCTCTCAATTCCTATATAAAGCTAAAGCATAGTTCAAACGGTGCGCTTAAAGCGCACCTAGGATCAAGGTGCAACCACTCCCTACTTATAGCACCTTGTTTGCCAAGACATGCGCTTTATTGAAGAACACCTTGTCAACTTTAGCATTCCTTTTTAAACACTTTTATTCTTGAAATTTCTAATTGTATATTGAAATTCATATAATTTCATTACTTTTTTTATTGAATGCTTCTTTTAAATGTTTGGAATTTTAAATTTTTTATTGATCGGATTAGATTTTGAATCATATTTCATAAAATTGATATGCATCCTAGGTTGCATTTCACTTCACTTAAGCACGCACCTTGTGTTGCACCTTGCACCTAAGTTATAGGAGACTTTTGCACCTTAGGTGAGTCTTGCACCTTTTAAAAATATGGGCTAAAGTGGCCACAGTTCATTGAGTCCATCACTCTGCACCCACTCTTAGGAATTGCTTTATTTGTCATTAGTCTTGGTGACTCTAAGAGGTCCACTCCCATCATTCACACCCAACTTTTCCCTCAGGCAGCTTTACTCCCCTCAGCCTAAAACACCTTGCCACACACGTGGTCAACCACTTCGACCAAAGAACACTTCATAAACAACTGTACAAAAATTTTAACAATTTAATAAACATTCAGAATTGGAGCCAAAAGTACCTTTAGAACTTGAACAACTCTTCCTGTTTGAAAAACATAGTAAGTTCATATATATTAATCTAGATTTATTATGAACATGAAAAATATGATATTCTAACAGCCACTGAGCACTCATATGATTATTTAGATAGACATATATTAATCCATTGAGCATTGGTAATGTGCAAGTGGATCCATAACATTTTTCGGCCTTAACAACTTGATTCTAACTAATAATATGTTCTAGTGAAATTTGAAGCAAGAGCCCTTCAAAGTTGCCTTTTCCATGAATAATAGAAAGGAGAAAATAGTTGACCAAGGACGTTAAAAGTAAAATATATATATTTTTTTGATGAGTAAATAGCAATATATTAAAATTAGCAAAGGCACTTCAAGAAAGCACCTGAAAGTACACAAGAAGTATACAAAGGAGGCTAAAAACAGAGGACCAACAAAGAAAGCGCCCCCTCACGTAGAGCCCAATCAATCTACAAAATCAACAATAGAAGGGGGACTAGAAACTAAAAACCCCTTAGCCCACACCCACAAGTTATAAAGGAAATAAGATTTACACCCTTGAACCAAATGACCCTCATCTTCAAACGCCCTACCGTTTCTTTCCTTCCAAACTGTTCAAAAAAGGCATAAGGGGAACTACTAGCCACACTTTCTTCCTCTTCTTTCCCACAAAAGACCTAAGCCACCTTAACAACACCTCTCTAACTAAAAATGGAAGCACCCATGACATCCCCAATAGGGAAAACAAGAAGTTCCATCAGCTCCTCGCCAACTCACAATGCAAGAGGATGTGATCAATAGACTCTTCCTTTGAAAGACACAAGTAACATCTGTTAGCCAAAGGCCACCCTCTCCTCTGAATCCAATACAAGGTTAAGACCTTTTTCCAAATAGTCTCCCAAGCCAAAAAAACCCACACTCGGTAGCACCCAAGAGTTGCAAATTATTCTTGCAGGAAAATCCCCTTCTCTTACCGGTTCCAAAGCCTTATATAGAGACTTGACATTAAAAATATTATCCTTTGACTTTGTCCATACAAGTGATCTTCCACATCACTATACACCCTCCTCCTTTGCAGTCTTTGGAGAAAACGCTCCACATCGGACACTTCCCAATGGTTGAGCCGTTTAGAGAAATAGGGATCCCACACTCCCCCTCCAGAATGGCTCCACACAGCCTTCACCCAAGCCTCCTTAGACAACGTAATAGCAAATAAGGAAGGGAAAACAATACACAAAGAATCGTCTCCACACCACTTGTCCTTCCAAAATCTAACCCTCCTCCCATTCCCCACAGAAAAAACCATATTGTTACCCATCACATCCCACTCTCTCCTAATGGCCTTCCACAATCCAACCCCAAAACTTCCTCTCACTTCATAGGACCGCCACTCTCCCTCTTCTTCCCCATACTTCCCACAAATAACTTGCCTCCACAAGGCCTCCCTCTCTACTACAAAACATCAACTCCATTTGCACAGGAGAGCCTTGTTGAGCAACACCAAATTCCTCACACCCATACCACCCTTGCATTTATCTAAGCAAACAATGGACCAATTTACTAAATGAGGCTTCCTCACAAGGGCCCCACCTCCCCAAAGAAAATCCTTTTGGATTCGCTCCAACCTCAATCTGACCCTCCTTGGCATACAAAACAGAGACATACAATAGATAGGCATATTGGACAAAGTGCTCCAAATCAAGGTAAGTATACCCCCTCTGGAAATATACTACCTTTTCCAAATCGAAAGTCTTTTCCTAAGCCTCTCCTCTACACCATCCTAAACAGCCACATCCTTGAAATGAGCATCCAAAGGAAGACCCAAGTAAGAAGATGGGAGTGCACTAAGCTTACAACCAAACTCAAGAGTCAACTCCTCTACATTCTCCACTCTCCCCATCGAAATGAGCTCACTTTTGTCCAAATTCACCATCAACCCTGTTGAATATAATGTATGTATAGTATACTATCTTTCCTTGTTAATATAGGTCACATGTATGGTAGTTAGGACTCCTAGCCTTGTATATATATATCTCTCAATTGTAAGTAGAGATTAGATGAATGAAAATAAGGTTTTTCTCCTTTCTCTCTCTCTCTCTCTCTCTCAACATGGTATCAGAGCCAAAGGAGAAAACCTAATTTTTCGGTTTAGCCGTGTACTCAATTCCGGTGAACCCTCTCTTCCCGGACAACCTCATCGCCGTCGGATCTCCACCACGCAGGCAACCCTTTCCGGCGAATTTTTCCGGCGACCTCTTTTCCGGGCACCGACCACATATTCCGAACCGCCGGAGGCTGATCTACACGCCAGTGGAAACCCCACCGGCAACCGGAGTCTCACGCGCCCCCACGCGCCGATCTTCCCCGTCGGACTGTCACCCATGCGCCGGCGCGTGACGGCGCGTGGCTCACTTTCCGGCCACGTCCGACACATCTCCAGGCTCGTCCGGCGGCGTCTTGGCCTTCTAGCCCTCCGGCAGACCCCCCCCCCCCCCCCCCCCCCGAGCCCTGCATCTCCACCTTTTGTTCTGTTTTTGGCTTTCTTGCCATTCCGACCACATCTGACAGGGCTTCCTCTCCATCTCCGAGGCTTGGGTACTGCTTCTCTTCCTCTCCAGGCACGTCACGACCTTTTTCTCCGTTGATTGCACCTCTCACAGCCGTGGTCTCACTGTTTGTCTCTCTCCGCCGAAATCTGCACCCATCTTAGGGCTCTCTTCGATCCAAATACGTGAATATGACCACCAAAAATCAGATCTTTACCTCTGTTCTCTCTGGATCTCCTCTGATTACCTCAGAGAAATTGATTGGCAGTGAGAATTATCTCTCCTGGTCTGCCTCTGTTGAACTTTGGTTTATGGGTCAAGGATATGAAGATCACTTGGTTACCCAGGAGACAGATATCCCTGAGGTTGACCGCGTACAGTGGAGGAAGATAGATGCCCAGTTATGTAGTGTATTATGGCAATCGGTTGATCCCCGGATTCTTCTTCATCTTCAGGCCTATAAAACTTGTTTTAAATTTTGGACTCAGGCCAAAGGATTATACACGAATGATATCCAACGTCTCTATAAGGTGGCTTCTGCTATTGTCCATCTCAGCCAACAGGACTTGGATCTATCTACTTATATTGGTCAGATTGCCTCTCTTAAGGAGCAGTTCTTGACTGTGATGCCTCTTACTCCTGATGTTGGGGCTCAACAAACGCAGCTTGACAAGTTCTTCATGGTCCTTACTCTTATTGGCCTCCGTCCGGATCTTGAGCCTATTCGTGATCAAATTCTTGGTAGTTCATCAGTTCCGTCCTTGGATGACGTGTTTGCTCGCCTCCTCCGTCTCTCGTCCACACAGACTTTGCCATCTGCTAGCGCTTCAGATTCTTCTGTGTTAGTTTCTCACACTACTTCTCAAGGAGGACGCAGTGGTACCCGAGGTAGAGGCCAACGTCCTCATTGCACCTATTGCAATAAACTTGGCCACACTCGTGATCGTTGCTATCAGTTACATGGAAGACCTCCTCGCACTGCCCATATGGCCCAGTCCTCTGATTCTCCGCTGCCTCAGCCTCCGAGCTCCTCTGCATCTCAGACATCTCAGGCTTCTATTGCCTCTGTTGCCCAGCCTGGTAATGCCTCTGCTTGCCTTACCCACACATCGTCTCTTGGACCCTGGATTCTAGATTCTGGAGCATCTGATCACCTATCTGGTAATAAGGATCTTTTCTCCTCTATTACTACTACCTCTGATTTACCTACTGTTACCTTAGCTAATGGTTCTCAAACTGTGGCTAAAGGTATTGGTTTGGCCCTTCCTCTGCCTTCTCTACCTCTCACTTCTGTCCTTTATACTCCTGAATGTCCTTTTAATCTTATTTCCATCAGCAAAATCACTCGTACTATTAATTGCTCTATTACCTTTTCTGATAAATTTGTGACCTTGCAAGACCGGAGTACGGGGAAGACGATTGGCATAGGACGTGAGTCTCAAGGCCTCTATCACCTCACCTCAGATTCATCTCCTGCAGTTTGCATTTCCACTGATGCTCCTCTCCTCATTCACAATCGTCTGGGCCACCCTAATCTCTCCAAGTTCCAGAAGATGGTTCCTCGTTTTTCCACTTTGTCGTCGCTTCCGTGTGAGTCATGTCAGCTTGGGAAACATACTCGTGTCTCGTTCCCAAAGCGTTTGAATAATCGGGCAAAGTCTCCTTTTGAGCTTGTCCACACTGATGTTTGGGGTCCTTGTCGGACTGCGTCTACTTTAGGATTTCAGTATTTTGTCACTTTCATTGATGACTATTCTCGATGTACTTGGTTATTTTTAATGAAAAATCGAGCTGAGTTATTCTCTATTTTCCAGAAATTTTATACTGAAATCCAAACCCAGTTCAATATTTCTATTCGTGTGTTACGCAGTGACAATGCCAGGGAATATTTTTCAGCCCAATTTACTTCGTTTATGTCTCATCATGGAATTCTTCATCAGTCTTCTTGTGCTCATACTCCTCAACAAAATGGGGTAGCTGAACGCAAGAATCGACATCTTGTTGAGACAGCTCGTACTCTCCTCCTCCATAGTCACGTTCCTTTTCGTTTTTGGGGGGACGCTATTCTTACCGCTTGTTATCTGATTAATCGTATGCCCTCCTCTGTCTTACACGATCAGATTCCTCACTCCCTTCTTTTCCCTGACCAACCACTTTATTTCCTTCCTCCTCGTGTCTTTGGTTGTACTTGCTTTGTTCATATTCTCACTCCTGGACAGGACAAGCTTTCCGCCAAAGCCATGAAGTGCCTCTTCTTGGGATATTCCAGACTTCAGAAGGGTTATCGTTGTTATTCCCTTGAGACTCATCGGTACTTTATCTCCGCTGATGTCACCTTCTTTGAGGACTCACCATTCTTTTCCACCACTTCTGAGTCTCTTCCCGTTTCTGAAGTCTTGCCCATTCCCATTGTCTCCCCACCTGAAGCTATGCCCCCTCGACCACTTCAGGTTTATCATCGTCGTCCGCGTGTCGTTGCTCCTCTCCCTTTTCTTGAGGCACCTGCTGACTCACTTCCTATCCCTTCGGCTTCACCTGCCCCGGCTCTGCCTTCTCCTCATGACTTACCCATTGCTGTTCGGAAAGGTACTCGCTCTACTCGTAACCCTCATCCTATTTACAATTTTTTGAGTTATCATCGATTATCTTCACCCTATTCTGCTTTTGTTTCTGCTATATCCTCTGTTTCTCTTCCCAAGAACACCCATGAAGCTCTTTCCCATCCAGGCTGGCGACAGGCAATGGTGGATGAAATGGCTGCTCTGCACTCTAATGGCACTTGGGATCTTGTTGTTTTACCCCCTGGTAAATCTACAGTTGGTTGTCGTTGGGTCTATGCAGTTAAGGTTGGTCCTGATGGTCAGGTTGATCGCCTTAAGGCCCGCTTAGTTGCTAAAGGCTATACTCAAGTTTATGGTTCTGATTATGGTGACACATTCTCCCCTGTTGCCAAGATTGCTTCTGTCCGCTTGCTTCTCTCCATGGCTGCTATGTGCTCTTGGCCTCTTTATCAGCTGGATATTAAAAATGTCTTCCTTCATGGTGATCTTGTCGAGGAAGTTTATATGGAGCAACCTCCTGGTTTTGTTGCTCAGGGGGAGTCTGGTTTAGTGTGCAGGTTACGCCGTTCTCTATATGGCTTGAAACAATCTCCTCGAGCATGGTTTAGCCGTTTTAGTTCTGTTGTTCAAGGGTTTGGCATGCTTCGCAGTACAGCAGACCATTCAGTTTTTTATCATCATAACTCCTTGGGGCAGTGTATTTATCTGGTTGTTTATGTGGACGACATCGTCATTACAGGCAGTGATCAGGATGGTATACAGAAACTAAAGCAACATCTTTTTACCCACTTTCAGACCAAAGACTTGGGGAAACTCAAGTATTTCTTGGGAATTGAGATAGCTCAATCCAGTTCTGGTGTGGTCCTTTCTCAAAGGAAGTATGCTTTAGACATCCTGGAAGAAACCGGTATGTTAGACTGTAAACCGGTAGATACACCTATGGATCCGAATGTCAAACTTGTACCAAGACAGGGGGAGCCTTTAGGAGACCCTGGGAGATATCGACGGCTCGTAGGTAAATTGAACTATCTCACCATTACTCGTCCAGACATTTCTTTTCCTGTGAGTGTTGTTAGTCAATTCCTACAGTCACCATGTGATAGCCATTGGGATGCCGTAATCCGTATTCTTCGATATATCAAAAGTACACCAGGCCAAGGTGTATTGTACGAGAACAGAGGTCATACTCAAGTTGTTGGTTACACAGATGCAGATTGGGCTGGGTCACCCACAGATAGACGTTCCACTTCAGGGTACTGTGTTTTTATTGGAGGTAATCTAATATCTTGGAAGAGTAAGAAACAAGATGTAGTGGCCAGATCTAGCGCTGAAGCCGAGTATCGAGCTATGGCTTTGGCAGCATGTGAACTCATATGGTTGAAACATCTTCTTCAGGAGTTGCGATTTGGAAAGGATGAACAGATGAAACTCATCTGTGATAACCAGGCCGCATTACATATTACATCCAATCCAGTCTTCCATGAAAGGACCAAGCATATTGAAGTTGACTGTCATTTCATTAGAGAGAAGATCGCATCAGGATGTGTTGCTACAAGTTTTGTCAATTCAAATGATCAACTAGCAGACATCTTCACTAAATCTCTCAGAGGTCCTAGGATTAAATATATTTGTAACAAGCTTGGTGCATATGACGTATATGCTCCAGCTTGAGGGGGAGTGTTGAATATAATGTATGTATAGTATACTATCTTTCCTTGTTAATATAGGTCACATGTATGGTAGTTAGGACTCCTAGCCTTGTATATATATATCTCTCAATTGTAAGTAGAGATTAGATGAATGAAAATAAGGTTTTTCTCCTTTCTCTCTCTCTCTCTCTCTCTCAACAAACCCTAACATGGACTCGAACCACATAAGAAGCTAACTCAAATAAGTCATCTGCTTTAGAGAAGGCTCACAAAAGACTAAGGTGTCATCTGTGAACAAGAAGTGAGAGATTTCCACTCCCACTCCTCCTATACCATTGAACCTCCACCTTGACAAGAACCCTCCCTCCTTAGCTCTTTTTAACAAGCAACTAAGAGCCACCATGACAATCACAAAAAGGTAAGGGGATAAGGAGTCTCCTTGTCTCAATCCCCGAGAGCTTTGGAAGAAGCTAAAGGGGGTTCCATTATTAAGAACAAAGAAGTTGATAGTACAAATACACCACTGAATCCAACTAATCCACTTAGCTCCAAAACTCATCCTTTCCAACAACCACATAAGGAAATTCCAATTTACATGGTCGTACGCCTTTTCAATATCAAGCTTGCAAAGAATGGCACCACCCCCACCTTTCTGCATCGAATCAATAGCCTCATTAGCAATCAACAAGGCATCTAGGATTTGCCTCCCTTCCACAAAAGCATTTTGGGACTTGGATGCTACCTTTCCCACCACCTTCTTAAGCCTATTAGCTAGCACATTTGCTAAC
Source organism: Vitis vinifera (assembly GCF_030704535.1). Classification (NCBI taxonomy): domain Eukaryota; kingdom Viridiplantae; phylum Streptophyta; class Magnoliopsida; order Vitales; family Vitaceae; genus Vitis; species Vitis vinifera. The sequence continues at coordinate 18,220,993 of NC_081815.1, read as the reverse complement.
AACTTGTAAAGGTTGTCCACCAAGCTTATAGGCCTAAAATCCTTAAGATCTTCGGCTCCCCCTTTCTTAGGAATTAACATAAAAAAAGAGGCATTAATGCTCTTCATGAACCTATCCCATTCATGAAAGTCATTAAAGAACCCCATAACTTCCAACTTCAGAAAATCCTAGCTGAATTACCAAAAAGCCATTAAGAAGCCATCGGGACAAAGAGCTTTATCCTCATTGAGGTCTGATAGAGCACTAAAAACCTCTTCCTCAGAGAAAGGGACCTCTAACAATGCTACATCTTCACCTCCTAGGACCCCAACCTATAGCTCATTGCATCTAGGTGTCTACTCCTCTAAATCGGTCAAAAGAGAGTGGAAAACCTGTACCACCCTTTCTTTGATATCTCTCTCTTCTGTTACCCAGGTCTCATTTATCTTGATCTTCACCATAGGGTTTCCTCTCTTATGAGTGGTATAGCCATTTTGTGGAAAAAACCAATATTTCTATCTCCCTCCCTCAACCATAACTCCCTAAATTTTTGCCTCTAAGAGGTTTCTTCCATCAACACCCATTTCTTATACTCCTCCATAGCCTGTTTCCTAAGCCTTTGTTCCTCAACAGACAAATCCCTATCTCCTTCTACAAAATCCTAAAACACCTTTGGCTCAAGGCTGACTCCTTTCTAGTATTGGTATTTTCGAATACTTCTCTATTCCAAGCCTTCGAGATAGCTTTAAGCGCTTTCAGCTTTTCAGAAATAATAAAACTGAAAGACCCTCTGAACTGGAGACCATCCACCAATTTCTTAGCAATTCCTTAAAGTCATCCTCCTTCAACCACATATTCTCAAATCTAAACGAGGAAGGACCTTTTCTCACACATCCACCATCTAACAGGATTGGGCAATGGTCAGAAATAGGTTTGGGAAGTAGATAATGAACTGCCCCGCTGAAAAAACACTCCTAATCCTCGGAAACTATGAATCTATCCAACCTTGATAGTAAATGATTATTCAATCTGCCTCTCCACATGAAAGAACCCCTCTATAGAGGTAAATCCTGCAGTTCCAAATCCTCAATGACCTTCAAAAACCTTCTCATTGCTAAAGACAGCCTTGAAAATCCATTTCGCTTACTCAAGAATTTGACAACATTAAAATCTCCACCTATGCACCAAGGGTCTTGCGACAAACCCCTGATAGCCCCCAGCTCCTCCCAAAAATCTTCCCTATGCCTCCGAACAGAAGGGCCATACACCCCTATAAAAACCCAGCAGAAATCATCCTCAACATTTTTTAACAAATAGGAAACTGAAAGAACTCCAATTTCCATGCCAATCAGCTCTTAACACCCTTTTATCCCAAAAGACTAACACCCCCTTGCCATTCCCCGAGAATTCAAAGCACCCCACTCCAAAAACCTGCCCACCCCCAAAGACCGAACCAAACTACACGACAGATTTTGGAACTCGGTTTCTTGAAGACAAACCAAATATGCTCTTTGAACCTTGATCACAAATTTGATAAAATATAAGTACACACACACACTCATAAACACACAGAGATTGTCCACAACTTTAAATGCATCCCCCTTTTATTTGGTAGGTAACATTGATGAAGCTAGCGCGAAGGCTATGAACTTATAAATGGAGAGCAAATTAAAGAAATGACCTTAAATCTTTGTGTACTGACCCCTAATCAAATTATTTAGGATTCAAAAGTAAAGGAAATCATTTTATCTATCAATAGTGGACAAATTGGCATATTACCAAATCACACCCCCTATTGCCACAACTATAGATATAGGTATTTTGAGAATACACCTTAACGACCAATGGTTAATGATGGCTCTGATGGGACATTTAAGGTGGTGTTTGGGTAAACTTCCTATTTTTTATTTTTAAAAATAGAAATTGTTATATAAAATATAAGAACTCTTATACAAAAACTAAAAATTGACCTTGTATTCTTAAAAACTCTTTTCAAACTATTAAAAATTTGCAGAAGTGTAAAATTTGTACCTAAATTTTAAAATTTTAAAAAAGTGTTTTCAAGTAGACTAGGTACTTACCTACTCTTTATATAAGAATTCTTACATTATGTCTAATAGTTTCTTTTTAAAAAATAAAAAATAGGAAATTTATTCAAACATGCACTAAATGTTATAATTATCAATTCTCTTTTAAGTTCAATGGACTTCCAAACTATACCAAAAATCTTAGTTCTACTTCTCTTTTGATGTTTTTCAGTAAACATTCCATCTTCTAAGAATATAATGTTTTCTGTAAACCTTCTCATCTTCTAAAAATATCATCAAGAATGAGCAAAAGAACAACAAATGTTTACTGTAGACAAACATAAACCAATGCGACCTTATTATCAACAATTTAAGGAGGGAAAAAACCTCTCATGTATGTATTAAGCATAGCTGCAATTACAAGTGAAGCTATTTTTAAATTTATAATCATCCTTATTTCAGGGTGTACTTCATTTCAAGACTCTTTTTAAATATGTCATCTTCCAATATATTATTGGCCCATTCAGGAATCCCTCAATCCATTCTTACTTTCAACTATCAGAGCACAAACACAATTAGAATCACTTTAGTAAACAATACTGATAATCAACTAAATAAATGTAATCTTAGTATCAACAATTTTAGACTGGAAAAAGCCTCAGTTTCCATATTATCGAAAACAATTATACCTTGGAAATTGAAAGTGGCAATTATCAAAATAAACCGAATCATTAAGGTGACAAAGATGTAATCATGTATGAGGTTAAGAATCACCAACATGAATTACCAGAATGCTTGGAAGCCGGTTTTTCTTCATTTTGATGTGCAAACTTTTGACCAGATTCCATGACAAAATTAACGGTATGCACCATCACCTAACAACTTCCAACATCACATGTTAGATTCATAAACATGATACATACCTTGAGAGAAAAGAGAGATGCATGAAAACTAGCTCCACCTTTTTCTCTTCTTGGCTAATACAGAGAAAGGGTTCTCAAATGTATACCGGTTTGAAGCCACCGCAACTCAAACTTCAAATCCAAGCAAGAAGGCAATGGGAGAAGGAAAAAAAAAAATACAAAGTCCTTCCTTCAGCTTTTCTTTTTGTGATATTTTATTTTTATCACCTTTTTCTAATAGGTAAAGGCAATCCAGTAAAGGTACCAAAAAAGAGGGTGCACCACCAGCATAGACAGAACACACAGGAAACCCAGGCGAAAAAATAACATAGCTATGCATTGCATTGACAAAATCCAAAGGGAAACCCTCCTCCTTTATAAGAGCTCTACAGACAAGTGGTTGCCTCATTGGCATACATTTGGGAACAGAGGAAGGGATTTTGAAGTAGATGAAGTCAAAGCGCACATACACCCCTAAAGTTGGGACATGGTTCCACATGCCAAGTTTATAGTAGAGTACAATATCTGTGGCACTTCAAATGATGAGTTAAGTTACTACAACCATTTGGTAAGAATTAAAACGCCCTTCCATCTATGAAGCCAGTACAGACACAGGACACAATACAGACACACCAATATAGACTAATAAAACATGACACATGTACAGCAAGGAGATACCAACACACACACACACACACACACATGTTCCTCTACTCATATCCTTCATTCTGTCTAATCTTCTGCCTCCTGACCTAGCCCTCTTTTTAGTGGTAACATCTAAATAAATAAATAAACTTGCATGTATAAAAATATCTCCTAAAAGAAAAATCCAATACTATCCTCACCCTTAAACAATTCCACCAAATGATCCAAACCTAGTTTAATGCAAAATTGCAAGTAGTGAGGTCGGGTAATGGAAGGGAGTATTTAAAACAAACCCTTGGAAAGTATTTCTTTTAGAATGGGACTATTCATTAAACCTCTTGTGTAGGTATTCATCAACAAAATAAGGTAGCTGAAAGGAAGAATAGACATTTGTTAGATGTAGCTAGAGTCATAATGTTTGCTAGAAACATTCCTATGTTCTTTTGGGGAGATGCAGTACTTACAGCTGCCTACCTTATCAATAGAATGCCCACAAAAAGCCTAAACTCTAATAGACACCCTGAAACAACACCTACCTCACACACAAAAGGGTACAAGTGCTATCATCCACCTACACAGAAAATTTGTCTCCATAGATATTAGTTATTTTTAAAAAAAAACCAGCCCTATTACCAGAAATATTATCTTTAGGAGGAGAAAATATTGTAGGAAGATAAGTCTTGGATGCTTCCTTTAGCCGTTTGGAGTCATTCTACTGAATATGCTGATGTAGAGGAGGTTGACATTATGCAACCAGCAGCAGCAAAAGAAACTTACGTCATACAACCAGCAGTAGCAGAAAACGTTGATTCAGACTTGATGGTTAACTCTAGGAAACCAAGGCTACCAATGCAAGAATAAGACCTAATCTCTTGTACACACGACCAGTACATTTAATCCTTCTAAACTCTTTCTACTCAATCATGGTTTTGACACTGATCTTGATATTCCTATAGCTATTCAGAAAGTTATTAGAAGTTGTACTAAACATGCTTTGTCAAATTTTGTCTCATCATAGACTTTGCCACCAATATAATACCTTTACTACTCATTTGTCCTCGGATTTAGTTCCTAAGGAGATGAAAGCCTTGTATAAGAATGAAACATGGGATACTATCAATTTTTTGACGGATAAACACACAAAAAATATATTGAGAGAAAAGGGCACCCAAAGGGCAACCCAAAGCATACAGGGAGTATACAAGAGGCACCTAAAGGCAAGAACAAAAAGAAGAGGGGATACAAAAAGAACCCAATCAATCAAAAAAGTTGATTAAAGTTAAAGGTCATATATCTATACATGACTTAGACCAAGACCAAAGATTACATACAAACAAATATTTCATCCTTTGAATCAAGAGATCCTCATTTTCAAAAGTTATCATGTTTCTTTCCTTCCAATCCGACCAAAATAAACAAATAGGAGTTGTCATCCAAGCCTTTCTACGCTTCTTGCCCACAAAGGATCCATGCCAACCTAGGAGGGTATCTCTAGCCGAAAGAGGAAGGACCCACATCACGCCAAACATTGCAAAAACGAGCTCCCACAAAACCCTAGCCTTGAGACAATGGATAAGAATGTAATTAAGCAACTCCTCTTCAGCACAACAAACGAAACATCCGTTAGCTATGGACCACCCCCTCCTTTTGAGTTGATCTAGGGTTAGAACCTTCCCCCACGATGTTTTCCAAGCAAAGAAACCCACCTTAGTGGGACCACAAGGGCTCCAAATGATGTTCCACGGAAACGGGACACTATCAATTTGCCCATAGAAAAAAAAATTAGTGGCATGTGAGTGTTCACTATTAAACACAAAGCTGATAGTTTGATTGAGAGGTATAAAGTCAGATTAATAGCAAAGGAATACACACAAACCTATGGAATTAACTCTCAAAAACCTTTTGCACTCATTGAAAAGATGAATTCCATTAGAATCTCTACAACAATTTGATGTAAAAAAAATGCATTTTTCCATGGGAACTTGGAAGAAGAAGTATTTATGGATTTGCCGCCTAGTTTTGAAGGAAAAATCAACAATGGAAAGGTTTGTAGATTGAAGAAATCATTGTATGGCTTGAAGTTATCTCCTCGAGCATGGTTTGAGAGATTTTTTTATTTTTTTTGGATAAAAAGAGACTACGAAGAAGAATATCTACAAATTCGATTGAAATATGAACCATAATTTTCAAAACCAAACTTTGTAACATCTCTAGGAAAATTTGACCTCCAAATGATCAACAGTAAATTGCAAATACCTTTCTTAACTAAATAATCTATTGTTCTATTTACTCCCCTATAAACACTATGACAATTGTAAATATTTAGATCTTAAGATAACTTCCAAATATTCTCCATCAATAACATAATAGAACTAAGAATATTACTTTTTTTTATTAGCTAAGTCTCTTCTCAAAGACTCATTAGGAGATTAATTTATTTGTCCCACACAAGACTAGATATAGCATATATTGTCAACATGGTAAGTCAATTTCTGCACTCCCCCTTAAAATGTCATATCAATACAGTCTTGAGAATCTTGAGGTACTTGAAGTTAACTCTAGGAAAAGGCTTATTTTTCACAAAGCACAATCACCTTAGAGTTGAGGCGTACAAAGATGAAAATTGGGCAAGTTTTATTACTAATAGGAGATCTACTTCAAGGTATTGTACTTTTGTGTAAGGCAACTTAGTTACATGGAGAAGCAAAAAGCAACTAGTAGTTGCCTGGTCAAGTGTTGAAGCTGAGTTTCAAGCTATGGCCCTTGGCATTTCTGAACTCATGTGGCTAAAAGGTCTATTGAGGGGAACTAGAAGTGAATCTTAAGGATCCCATGAGACTATATTGAGACAACAAGGCTGAAATCAGCATTACTCCCAACCCAGTACGATATGATAGGACTACATATGTTGAGATTGATAGACATTCCATTAAGAAAAAAATAACAGTGGGTCGATTTGCACTCCATTTGTTGCATCCAAACTACAACTAGTTAATGTCTTCAGAAAGGAAGCTCAGAATCTTAGGGTTTGTTTGGTTGTTGTTTTCAAAACCGTTTTCTGTTCTTGAAAACAAAAAACACTGAAAACGTATTTGGGAAAGGGGGTGATTTTTGTTTTTTGTGTTTCCCATGTTCTCGAGAGGCCTCTTTTTAGAGAACAAAAAAAAGTTGTTTTGGTTGTTTTCTTCACTGTTCAAGGAAGAGCTGTTCTCCGTGTTTTCTTCTCCTGTTTTTTGTGTTTCCCTACATGTGATTTCTCCTTCAACAGCATGAAATGAAGGTCATGGAGGATGAAGATGGCAGCCATGTTGGTTGACCATGGTCGTCTTGGCGTGAGTGAATGGTTGTGGGTGTGAAAGGCGTCAATGACCATGCGGTGCTTTGAAGGGCAAGGCTGGTGGAGATGCTGTGAGCGACGGCACGTGGCAGCAGGGTGGAAAAGAGTGGTAGGGTTCAAAATATCGACTAAGTCCGGTACAACTCGACCAAGTCATACCTGCCTCGACACTAACTGCACCAAGTCCGATACTAGGTACGACAAGTCCGATTCTGAGATTCTCAAATCCCAATTTCAAACAATCAATCTTGTCTGCCATGAAGATTAAATAAGAAAAAGACGTATTCTCGTTTAACCCAACCGTTACATCCTTAGAAGTCTTTTAAGATGAGAGATCAGGGGATGAGGGGCTCCCTTACCTCACTACAATTGACGAACTGCGGGAGCTTTGATGCCAGTGGATGGTGACTCATCATCGTCGACGCTGGGACTAAACATAAGATTCATTCTCCAACTTCGACAACCCTCAACTGTGATTGGGATTTGGGGGAAAGCTTTGGGCTTGGGGATTTGCTGGTGGTTGTTGGGATAGGGAGAACCATATTTGGTAAACTTGTAATTTTATAATTTATAATGCAACATTAGATTTAATAAATATCAAATTTAATATTTGGTAAAGTTATATTTCATAATTTATATGCAGCATCAAATTTAATATTTGGTTAAGTAATATTTAGTAATTTATAATTTATACATTATAAAAAAAACTTGTAAATTTTATAATTTATATGCAACATCAAATTTAATATTTGCTAAAATAATATTTGGTAATTTATATGCAATATCATATTTAATAAATAATAACATGGTTTGTATAAGATACATTTATATGTTGATCAACTTCATCTGACATGTATTTATATGGTAAATAGATTATATTTATATTTGAATCATTTTTAATTTATTATATCATGTAATTTTTTTTATCTTATAATATTTTAAATTACATTAAGAAATCAATGATTATTTTTAAATGGTATAAAAATTATATTTATATTTGAATTATTTTTATTTTATTAATTTTTTACCTTATTTATATATATCATACTCCATGTTCATATTTATCTACTAAAAGTTAACAAAAATTATAATTGCTGTAAATAAATTTCAGAATAATTTTTTTAATTTAAATAAAATGTGAATTTAAAAATTACTTATATACTTACAATATCAAGTTAATTGAAGAAAAAAAAAACCTTTAAATCTGTTTTTTATTTTACTTGTTCTAAAAATCTTTTTTTATTAACTCAATCAAACATGTTTTTTTTTTAAGAACAAAAACTGTTTTCCAGAATCCAGTTCCCAAACACAATTTTTTTTCTTTCTAAAAACATCAAAAACTGTTCTTAAAAACTATTTTCCAAAACGATATTCAAAAACAACAACCAAACAAGCCCTTACATTCAACTCTATGGTTGGCAAGTTGGGAATGGAAGATATCTTTGAACCAACTTGAAAGGGAGTGTTGAAACCCAACAATTGTTCTTGATTTCATGGAACTTATCTGATTTATACCAGATTTTGTGCATATTTAAATTAGTTGACCATGTAAATGAGGGAAGTTGTAATTTAAAAGATTTGTAAGAAGAATTTTAGGAGTAGGTCATTTGTCTTAGTTGGTTTTCATTTATCATATAAGTTTGAAAGTTGTGTATATATCTATCTATCTCTCTCTCTCTCTCTCTCTCTCTCTCTCTCTCTCTCTCTCTCTATATATATATATATATATATCTGTATTAATGTTTCAATGAGTAAATAAGTAGATTTCTTATTTTCCAACATCAACCACAAAAAAGCTCAATGGAAAACTTCTCAATACAGCCAAGAGAAGAGTGTCATCTTAGTCTTGAAAATAAAAGTGAGAGGACAAATTAGGTTAATGCCTCATCTCATGCCACATGCCTTATGCCAAAGGCAGAACACATAAAAAGCATAAGTCACAAATTCAGACTTCAAACAATTTTATTTTTTTTGGCTTCCCCTTAAAATTTTAAACTACCAAGTCTACTCATTAAAAATTTTATATAACATAAATAATATTTACCACAATGATTAACCCAAGGACAGTTTTAAAAAACCAGAAGCTACAACCAGATAAGTGATCAGATTGATGCCAAAGAAAGTAAATCAGTAAAACTTTTAAGGCTATTGAAGGGGCCTTGAACAGTTTGTCTTCATTATAATATAAACTTTGGTATAGTCCGTTTGTGTGTAGGTTCTGTTTTCTTAAGTGTGAAGGTTCTGTGTTCTTAAGCAAACAGAACCCAAATGGTTTGTCTTCTTAAGAACAGGGCTTTCCTCCGAATACTTCAGACGAATCCTTCTAACCAATTCAAATGTGACACGTGGAATTGAGACATCCATATAAAGGAGTAAAGGCAGCATTAGAGATTTTTGAGAGACACAACAGCTATATCTTCTCTAAGTAAGATCACTCCATAAATCGCTAAAAAAATCATTTGCACCAAGGACACAGCTGATTTCTAAATCCCTACCACAAATCAGACCAGATATTGTTTCACCTGCTACAATGAGTTTCTCTGGTGCTTGGGTGCAAAGAACCTGATGAGTAAAAAATTTGCCAAGTACAATAGGTCCCTCTACCTGGGTGAATATATAAAGAATTGAAATAAGCAGGGGGAGAATGACAAATTCCCGGTCCACTTAGAACTTGCACTGACACTCAGGGTGGTCTCTTTATCTCACATGGAAATTGTTTGATCCGCTATTTCAATGTTTTCAAATGATCTCCAATTTCTCTTCTTCCAAATGATCCAAAATAAGAACAAAAGAGTCACTCTCCAAACTTTCTGCCTATAAGATGCTACTTATTAAAACTAACTAAACTTAATTCAATTACTCCTTATGCCCCTAGGTATATACCTCATTTAAAAGGATGGTAAATGCCCTCTCATTGTCTCAACTTTTAGACTTGGGCTTCAAAATCTAATACCCATATTTCAAACTCATTTGACAAACAAATGGGCTGCTAGATCTAATTGAATTGCCACTATCTAAAAAGGGAAGCAAAAGAAAAAATTTGAGCCTTGGGACATCAGAGGTATTCTCAAAAAGATCCTAACAACCCAACCAAAAACACCAAAGAGAAATTTAAAAGAATGAATGATTTTGCCAGCGCATGGAGTAAAGAGACCTAAAGGTAAATAGGGAGTTAATATCATAAACTATAAATGACCCCACATCTTAGTGAAGCTCCAATTTCTTTTATGTAACTAGATTTTACCTGGAAACTAGATGGACCCTGATTTAGATCGAGTGGAGGTGGATCAGTAATAAGTTGTCCAGCTATATAGACACAATCATTTTCCTTCAGATGACACACAGCAATATAAGCCAAATCACCTTCAAATGTTAATGGAATCCTGATTATGAGGAAAATGAAGCATGTAAGCTAGCATTATAACAAATTATGTGAATCAACAGCAAGCACAAGTAATAGAATGATGTGATAGGACAACAAGCAAGCCATAAAATTTGATTCACCTTTGCAATGAAAAATAAATAGTAAATTTTGCTACGAGTATAGGAACAAAGTTTGTGGCACCAGTTAAAATATTAAAAAAATTATTTTAAAATATCCATCAAGTGGTAGCCATGTCTAGAATATCAATCTCACTTGTAAAATTACAACTCAAAGAAAAGGAGAAAATTTTCACTAACTTGAAAGAGTGTCCTTACAAGCCCAAACAAATGCTTTTGTCTAGTTTTGCTTTATGGAACTCTAGCAAATCAAACCATCACAAGCATAGTTTTTTCCTATAAATGATATCCTGCATTGTTTTTCTATTTTTCTGTATTGTGTAATATATTGTATCTCATACAATAAGTTTCTTTTTACATAATGCAAAATAAATAGGAAAAAATATACACATACACATATCAATTATACATATATTGGAACAATGAAGTAGAGAGCAATATATAACCAAATTTGCTAAAAGCAGTAAGATTAAAAGAGTCAAAACATAAGCATTCATCAATATCATGCATATGGAAACATGCAACACTAGAATTTTGACAAATTTAACTTCAAACAATATGTTTCAATATATAAGATCATAAAATCCACAAAATAAACTTATTGAAGTTTAACTAAAACTTTTTAGTTCCTAGCTCCAACTGGTCATACATGTATGCATTGTTGATGTGTGTGTGTTTATATGTCACCTTTAAAGTTCCAACTTCGCAAAACTCATCATCATTCCCTCACTCAATGATGATGAGGAGGTAATTTAGGTGGAAGCCAAAGGTGTGTCAAGTGGCATTTTGGTTTTTTGGGACAAGTGTTATGTTGGATATGGAGTCTAAAGGGTTCTCCATCTCCTGCCATTTTAGAAATTGTAAGGATGGCTTTGTTTAGATGTTCACTGGAGTGTATGAACCAATTTTGAGGGGGAAGAAAGAGGAACTAAGGGAAAAGTTGGGGGCTACCAAAGGCGTGTGGGAAGATCCATGGTGTTTAGGTGGGGATTCCAATTCAATCAAATTTCCAAGGGAAAGAAGGAATTGCTAAGACTCTCTGTAGAAATGAGGCACTTTTTAGATTTTATAGAAGAGTTGAGATTGAGGGACCTTCCTTTTTCTAGAGGTCTATTTACTTGGGGCGAAGGCTTGAACTCTCAATCATCCTCGAGGTTGAACCATTTCTTAGTTTCATAAGTGTGGGAGGAGCACTTTTCGGGCCTATCTTAACTTATGCTTCCTAAGCCTTTTTCTGACCATTGTCCCATTGTTCTTAAGGGCAGAGAAATCAAAAAGAGCAAAACACCGTTCAAATTTGAGAATATGTGGCTTAAGACTCATGGGTTCAAAGATCACATTTGAAGTTAGTGGATGGGTTATGCTGGATCTAGCAATCATTGCCTTGCAGTGAAGCTAAAGGCTCTTAAAAAGGATCTTAAGGGGTGGAATAAAGGAGTCTTTGGAAATGTTTCTTTTAACAAGGCAAAGGTTCTTTCTCCTATTAGCTTTTAGGACTCTAAAGAGAGTTTCTCCTCTCTTGGTTAAAAGGAGGCAGAGGCCGGAAGGGTGGCCTTGGAGGAGTACAAAAGTGGGTTTTAATGGAAAAAACTTCGTGAAGACAAAAAATCTAAAGAAATTTGGTTAAGAGATGGAGATAAGAATACCAGGTTTTTCTGCAAAATGGCCAATGCACAAAGTATAAGAAACTTGATGACCAAAGTGAGAGTTAATGGTCCTATTTTGACCAAGGTTAACGAAATTAAGGATAGTGTTTAGAGCTTTTCATTCTCTTCTTTTGAGACAGGAGATTGAAGACCGAGCATAAGGAGCTTATGTTTTGAAGTGTTAGGGAATGATAGTTCCAGAAGCTTAGAGAAGCTTTTTTCCCAAGAGGAAGTTTTCGATTCTCTCCAATTTTGGTGGGGATAAGGCTTTAGAGCCATATGGTTTTACTATGGCTATTAGGCAATTTTGTTGGGATTTCATCAAGTCTAAGATCATGGGTTCTTTTAGGGAGTGTTTCACTTAAGGCACTTTTGAAAAAAGCTTAAACACCACTTTCATGTTGTTGATCCCAAAAAAAAGATGAAGTAGAAGATCTAAAAGACTTCAAACCCATTAGTCATGTACGGGGATCGTATAAGTTGCTAGCTAATGTGCAAGCAAACAAACTTAAGAAAGTGGTGAAAAAGGTGGTTTCAGTTTATCAGCATGCTTTATAGAAGGTAGACAAATTCTAGATGCAATTCTTATTGCTAGTGAAGCCAATGACTCAATATTAAAGAATAATATTTCTAGGCTTATTCGAAAGATGGATATTGAGAAGGCTTATGATCATGTCAATTGGGGATTCTTAATGACGACATGACTAAAATGCAATTTGGACAAAGGTGGATAAGATGGATAAAATGATGTATTTCCATGGCAGGCTTTTCAATCCTCATTAATGGAACTCCATTTGGTTTCTTTCAGAGTTCTAGGTGTTTAAGGTAGGGTGATCTCGAATCCCCTTATATGTTCATCTTGGCTATGAAAGCTCTCAGTCAAATGTTGACTAGAGCTAAGAGTGGAGGCTTCATTTCAAGATTTAAGGTGGGATGAAAGGGTAAGGAAGGAATGGAAGTGTCTCATCTTTTATTTGTCGATGGCACTTTGATTTTCTGCGATGTCAATCATAATTAGTTGAGATATTTAAGTTAGGTGTTTATCTGGTTTGAGGTCATTTCTGACCCAAAAATTAACTTGGATAAGAGCGAGGTTATTCCTATTTGGAAAGTATCTAATGCACAAGAATTAGCCTAGGTGTTAGGTTGTAGAATAGGGAAGCTACCCACTTCCTATTTAGGTCTTTCTTTGGGAGCCTCTTATAAATCTTCCAAGGTGTGGGATACATTGCAGGAGAGATTTAGGAAAAGATTAGCACTATGGAAGAGGCAATACCTTTTTAAGGGTGGGAGACTTACTCTAATCAAAGCACTTTATCAAGTCTTTTGCTTAACTTCATGTCCTTACTCATCATCAAAGGTCGGTTCAAGACTAGAAAAGAATCAAAGAGACTTTTATGGTGAGGTGGTACACTAGAGAAAAGACCTCATTTAGTTAATTGGAACTTAGTTCGCTTGGGAAAGAAGGATGAGGGCCTCGAAATTCACAACCTTTTTGTCCTAGACAAGGCATTGCTTGGTAAGTGGAATTGGAGATTTGATACAAAAAGGGAATCCTCATGGAAACGAATCATGATGGTGAAATTTGGAGAGGAGAAAAGGGGTAGTTTTCGAGAGGGGTGAGAGATGGATATGGAATGGAAGTGTGGAAAGCCATTATAACTGAATGGGATAAAAAGTAGGTCTCGCTTTTTAGTTGGGAATGGAAGAAGGGTTAGATTTTGGAAAGACTTGTGAGTTGAGGCAAGGATCAAACATTGGAAAAACCTTTTCTAAACTTGTGGCAGAGGCATGGAAGCAAGTTGGGGACGGGGATGGTTGGAGCTCCCTTTTTTTCAAGGTGGTTTAATGATTGGGAGCTTGATGAAGTGGAGATTTTCTTTCGAAGATTACAATCGTTGACAATTAAAAAAGAAATGGAGGACATACTAAGTAGAGAAGATGCACTTTAGAGGTTGGATGTTCAAGGAATGACTTTGTAGCAAGGAAGGGGCTATGACTCAGGAGGACTTCTCAGAGGATTATTAGCCTCCTTGACTTGAAAGGACCTTTCTTGTATTTCCTTGCATTGATCCTTGGTGTAAGCTTATTCTAATAAAAAATTCAATCTTTCTCACACTAGCGCATCATCATATTCAATTGATACCCTTTCTTCTTTATTTCCAACCTCGTTGCATTCCTAAGAACCCTATAACATGCTTTTCTAACTCAACAAACACCAAATGGAGGAAATATAGCAACAACACTGCAACAATAGATTAGATTTCACAAAGAAACCATAAGAAACACAACCCAATAACACCCAACTTATTGATCATTCACTAAAACCACATTTACCACAAGTAACCCCAATGGGCATATCAACAGACTAAGTCAAACCCATCTCTTACAGCTACCAAACCAGAAATTCACATCACAATCGTGACAGAAAACACCAAAAAACCCATAGAACAAGCACAAAGCAGATTACCACAGAGCCGGAGAATGGGAAGCAGCATCGGCGTCCTGGGCGATGACAGTAACAGCCCAACACTTGCCATCAGAAGACTGCTGAAACTGAACTGGAGCATGAACCTTACCAATCAGATTCACCGAATTGCACACCTTGGCCTGCCATGGAATCTCGCTTGGCCTCGGCCAATCACCAGACGGAGCTCCTCTGTCCCTAGGATGATCCTCTGCACTAGGCTCAATTACCGATGCTGACAACAACGAAGAAGATTGTTGCGCGGCTTTATATTTTCGGGATGGGTATTTCTGGGCTGAGGCAGCGGCTGTGAAGTGGCAGAATAGAGAAGAAGAAGAAGAAGAAGAAGAAGATTGGTTGAGAGTGGTGAGGAGAGGGAGGAGAACACGGTTTCTGGTTGAGGGAGAAGATAGAAGCTTCACGAATGTTCGAGACAGTGAATTCATGGCGGATTAGGGCCTTTTGAATTAGGGCTTTGAGGATTGAAGCTTTCAGGAGGGGAGAGCTGATGAAGAGAAAAATGACACCTGACTCTAAAACCCCTTCTTTAAACCCTTCACTTGCCCTCAATTGTTTTAAAGGAAATTTAAAATGTAGAAATATAAAGTTGAAAACAAAAAAGACAACAAAAAATAAAATAAAATCAATTTATTTTAAATTTGTAGTTTATAATAAATTAATTAATTGATGGAATAAAAATAAAAAATAATTTTATTAAAAAAATAAGGGTAAAAAAAAACGCAAATCAAATATTTTATAATGCATTTGAGACATGCAAAATATATTTATGCATAAAATATATTTTATTAAAATTACTTTATCCAATAACAAATGGAAATTTAATTGATGTGGTCTTAATTCTGTGCCTTGTTGGAGTTTATCAATTGCATATGAAAAAAAAAAAAAAAGGAATTACATTAAATAAAAAAAATTTATTTTTAAAAAAACGCCAAACAAACAAAAAACAAAAGCAATTTTGTGCCTTTAAGAATTTTTTTTTTCCTGGATTTTTTTTAAAAATAAATTAGATTAAAAGAAATAGAATTGGTACTTATTCACCACCTACATCTTGTTCAGTATGCAATAAAATTATCTAAAAAAATTAATGTTGACACATAATCCTTCCTTAACTATCTGTTAAAGTAATTACCTATCAAAAAAAAAAAAAACTATCTGTTAAAGTAATCTATTTATTTTTCTAAAATTAGAACTATAAATATAATTGTTAAAATTGCCACTTTTTAATATTTAGACTTAAAAATATATATATTGATTGTATTTTCCTTAACTATCTATTAAAGTAATCTATTTATTTTTCTAAAATTAGAACTATAAACATAATTGTTAAAATTGCCACTTTTTAATATTTATACTTAAAATACATATATATTATATTTTGACATTTTTTTTTTCACAATTCTTATTGTGCATCATATAAACAAGTAATAAAAAAATAAAAAATAAAAAAACCGTCAAGGTGGCTAATTGCTTAAAGTGAACATTGGAAAGTGTAGTCTTACTAAGTAATATATGGTTCTAAATTTGAATTCTGTCGTTGACAATACTTTGAATTTACCTGATTATTGTGAACTATTATGAAGAGTCGTAAGGACTTGACCATGAAAAGTTTCTCAATTAAAAAAAAATTAATACACTAACAATATTTTCCAACATGTTTTAGAAATTGTTAATATAAATAGAATTATTATATATAGCATAATTGAAACAAACCTTAACATTCTACACAAATTGGATTCGAAATTAATTTTTTTTCCCAAAATTTTCATGTCTCTACTAAAAATTGACTAATATAATTTGACTCAAATTATGAAATCATTTGTATCCATTGAATAAAAGATATCTATTAATTTTTTATCTATTTTTTCTCTGAATCATATGAAACTTTATTGAAAAACTAGTTATATAACCGTTAATACTATAGACTCACTTCAATTTTACATTAAATCACACCATTTACAATTGCAATTTTCGGCAATTGGGAACTTCCATTGTTTAATAAATTGGAAGATTGTGGATAGAAGATAAGGTGAAGGGAAAGGAGGCTAGTGATCAAGTGATCAATAGTTGGAGATAGATTAACACACTTTTGCCAAAACAGAAAAAGTTTTGCGATGATAATGCATTTGAAAATAGTGTTTTTGAGAGTAATGTTTTGTAAAACAAAACTTTGTTTAAAGATTTGAAATGTTTTTTTACCTATTTGCTATATTTTTAAATATGTTTTAGAAATGACTTTTACATGTGCTATTTTTTATTTTTTTATCATTTTTCATATTTATATAATTATTTTTTAAAACAACCCTAAAAAAATAAGTGACAATAATTCTAAAGACATCATGTATTTTGTTTCAACAACATA
Source organism: Vitis vinifera (assembly GCF_030704535.1). NCBI lineage: Eukaryota > Viridiplantae > Streptophyta > Magnoliopsida > Vitales > Vitaceae > Vitis > Vitis vinifera. Next base: position 18,204,109 of record NC_081815.1, on the reverse strand, counting down.
AAACTATTTTTTGTTTTTTGTTTTAAAAGACAAAAAAGTGTTTTCATAAAACAAATGTCAAACAAAATCTAAACCATCACAATGATGTTAGAAGTATAAAACAGTAAATTAATATGTCAAATAAAGCTAGAACGAAAATATCATTAGTGGTAGGGGCAAAGCCAAGTTATGCCCAAGGGGGTGACAAGGGCGAAGCTAGGTCAAATTATTGGGAAGAAAAAAAGTACTACTAAGTAGTGGGTTTTGATCTAGACTCAAAATTATGCAAAATAAATATGGTTACCATCACACCTAAAAAAATCACCACCAATTTTTTTATCTGAGTGCGTGGTGTTAAGAATCCTTTTTAGCCAAACTTTCCAAATATCTCAACAAAAGCAAAGTAAAGAAGCAACAATTAAATATGGGAACCTTTCCCAACTTGTATTATTACTCAACTGCAAATATTACAAAATTGCTTAAGTGTCCCAACACTTATATATAGTAAAAAAAAACCCATAATGCTTACAATCTAATCAAGCCTTCTCACCAAGTCTCTCTACAATGCAAGAGACTTTTATGCACACGGTTATCTATTTAAATTTCAAACTCAAACACTTGGAAGTGGTGGTTACGCAACTGCCACAACCTCTTAGCTAAAGACACCCCTTCAAAGTAAGGTGTCCCTTCACATAGCCACAAGCTATCTCACATTCCTCATGTTGTGTCAAGGTTGAAACACTCAAGGTGCCTTTTCTCAATGGGTGCCAAGTAACTTCCTTCAAAATGCCTCTTGCCAACCAGTGTCACTAAACCATTCTTTGTAACTCAACTAAATGACCCATTTTCTTAGCAAATCAAGCCAAAATAATGTTTAGTCTGTGTTTGCTAATCGACCCATGCTAATCTGGTATCTTGTTCTCAATGCATGTGAGTCAAGCTCACATCAAGCACTCGGTGTGTGTGCCAACTACTCCGATCCAACATATTGTCTTAGTCCATCTAATCATGTCCAACTCTCTCTAATGCATCAATGTGCTTTATCCCATACACCGATGCCCACTCATGTGCCATGTCAAGGTGCCATGGCACATTGAGGCTTTTAGTTTGTGTCTTAAACCGTATGTTGTAAGACCCTCTCGTGTCTTGCCCGAGCCAACCATGCACCACCATGTATGTTGGTGTAATTATCGCAACAACACCCTATGTCATGCCCAAGTCTTCTTGGTCGCATCAACAAGTCATGGCATTGCACCAATGGCTTTAATCATTCCTATGCATAGGGCATTGCACCCCTATACCATGCAAAGCCATTTGTCTAAGTCAATCACATATGTTGTAGCACCATCATGTCATGACATTGCACTCATGGCTTCATGAACCTCATTAGTGCACAAGGTTGAGCGTCCTCGTGCCAACGCCAAGGAAAGATAGCTTATACCACACCCCATGTCATTGCAACCACAAATTGCATGCCACACATATCGTGTAGCCCATGTGTGTGTGCTGGTATGTCATCTGAGTGTCATAGTCATGCCTAAGGTCGTGCCTTAGTGCCCACCTTAAGTCACCTATGCCTCCTCCCCCTTTTTAAAGAGCATTTTAAAGTTATTTTGAAAATTTCTAATGAAAACATCCAACTTGCTTAAGAAAGCATAATGGATTTACTTATTAAATAAATAAATAAATCCCCCATAAGTCTCACCTTATGTCTACACCATTATTATGGTTGCATCTAGGTGCATATCCTGGTGCTAAGGACACACAAGTGCACGAGTGAGTGGGAGTGTGCACGCAGGGGCACTTGGTGTTGGTGCAAGCACTTAGTGTGCATGTGGGTATGTGATCGTGTGTGTAGGGTGTGTGCACGATACTGCTACCAACCCAAGTGTTACTTCAATACTTTGCCTCTTAAGTGATGTCGATCAAACCTCCATGTCTGCCTTGTTTCCGTCATGAGGTCAACATGTGTGCAAGGCCTATCCATGAGTTTTGTAACACTGTCATTTGGGTTAAGGGGCTAATAGTTACCACTATTTTACCCCTCAAACTAAACTTCATATGTTACCCCTGCCCATCGCCTAAACTCTTTCTTGGCTCTACCACTTATTAGTGGCATAGATGAGTAACTAACAAAAAGGTCATGATTAGGTCACTTGCATGGTTAAGGAGCTTAAGTGGGATAAAATTTTATTGAAAGGCCGAAGTGCAAAGTCCATTATTTTTAATCCTATTTTTGAAATTCTCTGCTTGACTCTAATTTAATGTGATTTTTATCTAAATTTTATAATATTAAAATTTAGTTATGTGTCATTTGAGCTCATTTGTAGCTCATAAGAATTCTAATGATTTTGATGTCATGCAAAAAGTGTCAACTTCATGATTTGCCAAATCTAAATTTGCTAAAGAAAAAGTGAAATTTAATCATCAATAACATGATGATTTGATTTGACCAAAATTTTGGCATTTATAGAAACTTTACACATGCATGTAAAATTCCTATTCTCTTAAGAAAAAAAAAATACCCTTCCTTTTTCTATTGTCTTGAAATTAAATTACTTCTTCAACTGTTTAATCTTAACAAATTGTCAAAAAATTATAAATATCAAAATAATATCTATTAAAGATGTTATTCAAGTCATTAAAAATATATTATAAAATTCAAGTCATTAGATGAATCAAAATACAAATAAATAAGATTAAAATACAAAACTATAAAATGATGGGATATAAAAGGCAGAGATAGCATTACCCTACTTTTTAATATGTATTGAAATGATATCAATCCTTATAAAACACAAAAAAAAAATATATATATATATATTTAAAATAAAATAAAATAAAATAAAATAAAAAAAAAAAAAGAACATTTGTAAGGTTGTGTTTGTTGTCGAAGTCACAAGAACCTCCGTACACGCCCATGCAGTTGAACATTTGTACCCTTCCCCTTTTTCTTTAATCAATAGTATCTCAAAAGCCAGATACCAACTAGGCCACCACACTCCACCCATTTGGGGAAGGCGGCATTCAAAATATAGTTTATACCCACAAAGCCCTCCCCTGGTAAAGGCCATTTTCTTCTCTCTATAAACAACCCCACATCCACCTCCCTCCTCCCTCCTTCCCACCGGCCACCCCCAATGTCTTCAGCTACAACTCCTTTCCTGGACTCCTCTCCAGGTACCCACGACTTCCTTCTTCCACTTTGCTTTTCTCCAATTAACTTACCATAAACATTCCATCTGATATTATTTTTTTCCGCAGCTGTTGAACCACTAATTCTACAGGTAGAGGAGGAGGAGGATGGTGAACGCAAACCGAAATTTCGGGTCAGGAACCTGATCAAGGTTTCGGAATCGGGAGAGGCGATACTGCGAGGGATCGACGTGGACGTGCCGAAAGGGGCGATCGTGGGGGTGATAGGGCCGAGCGGGAGTGGGAAATCAACGCTGCTGCGGGTGCTGAACCGGCTGTGGGAACCGCCGTCCGGCACGGTGTACTTGGACGGCACCGATATTCGGGAACTGGATGTGCTCGGACTCCGCCGAAAAGTCGGCATGCTTTTCCAGCTGCCAGTTCTCTTTGAGGGTATCAAAAATTATTTACTTTTACAGATTCTCAATTTTTGTTTTTTGGAATTTTTTTTAATGGTATATCTATAAATAGTTTGAATTATAATTAAAAATGAAAATAAGTTCCATGAAATAATGCTTTCACGAGGAATTTTAATTTCTTATTATGATTTACCTAATTTATTTGTGTAAAATGAGATATAAACTTGATGATATAAAATAAAACTTCTCCGATACCTTTTCACATGCCCAAGAGCTTTGATTGGTTGTTTCAGATCAATTTTCTCGACTCAAGTTGTAAATGAAACTACAAATGCAAGAACCATTTTTTTCTACAGCACAAGAACTTTCACATTTTTCACGAAAAAAACAACAAAAATCAAGATAGAGGACTTTTGTTTTTTTATTTAATAGAGGCAATTTTTGTATAGTTTTAGAACTCTTAGAAACTGCTTCCCATTTTCTCATGTATTGGATTGGGTTGGATCTTCCAACTTGGACACCCAAACCCGACCCCAATACTTGTAATATCTAGATTTTGTTGTAGTAATCTTTTAATACTAGGTATTATTAAGATTTTCAAATGTGTGAAGGATAGGTAAACGTTAAGGTTTTGCTTGGATTCAGAAAATTTGAAGGAAAACAAAAGGGAAAGAAAATGAAGAGAAAAAGTAGAAAGAAAGAAAAAATAAAAATAAATAAATAAAATATATATGTAAAGTTAATAAATTACTTTTTATGCTATTTCAAATTTATTTTATTTATTTTAATTTTTTTATATAAAAATTAAATAATTTTAAAATATATATGTTTTGAATAAATATTAATATCATTTATTTTATTTCATATTTTTCAAAGTAAAACAAAATATAAGAGAATCATTTTCCTCATTATTTTTAGGCACTTTCTTCCAAGATGGATAGTAAAATTGTTTCTACAAAATAAAAGGATTTTGGTTCATACATCTACCACCACGAGGACCAAAGGAAAAAGAGATAATGATTTGTTCAACTTTAATTTTCAATAGCATTCTACTTATAAAATTCTAGTTTGCATTCAAGTTTGCTAGAAACAATGCATGAACATGATATTATTTGTATGTGAAAATTGAATATTCAGGCACGGTTGCTGATAACATTCGATATGGACCGCAATTGAGAGGGAAAAAACTAACTGATAATGAAGTACTCAAATTGCTCACCCTTGCAGACCTTGATTCCTCTTTTATGAAGAAAACCGGTGGTGAATTATCTGTTGGGCAAGCTCAAAGAGTTGCACTTGCAAGGACCCTAGCTAATGAACCAGAGGTAAATTGATTGAAACATTTGTACTAGTTTATAAGCCGTTTACTTTTGGCATTGATTTAATTCATTACATGTTGCCTTTAGGCAACTTGAGTGAAATTTTGGTGCTTGCATTAAGAGGTGTTAAAGAGCATACATATATTAGAATTAGTTGTCTAACATGGTATTAAAGGGTCGTATGTTGTTTGTGGTTTGTTTGCTTATGGGTTAATACGAGGAAGAGTGTTGGAGAACATAATATATATAAACACATTTACATAACTAAACTCTCTATATATTCACTATTTTTAAAAATGTACATGTGAAATAACTAAAATACCCCCTTTAATTTCTCAACATTCGGTCACCGATAACTCTAAACTTATTTTTTTCTCTAATTTTTTTTATTTTCTTTCACTTCCTAAATATAGAAAAAAAAAATGGAGAAAGAAATAGGATTAGAGTTTTGGATGGAAAGGTGTTGAGAGGTCGAAGAAGATGATATTTTGATCATTTTATGCATAAAATTTATTTAAAATTAAAAAGAAAAAAGGATGGATCGATGTATAGAAAGTTGAGATGGATGCGTTTAACAATTCTCTTAAAAAAATTTGGTTGTCTAATTCAAGGGACCACTAAACTAATTTTGTTTTCTTTATAGGTTTTGTTGTTGGATGAACCGACAAGTGCGTTAGACCCAATATCGACACAAAACATAGAGGATGTTATAGTGAAGCTGAAGAAAAGCCGAGGAATGACAGTAGTGATGGTGTCTCACAGCATTAAACAGATACAGAGGATTGCTGATAGAGTGTGCCTACTTGTTGATGGTGAGATCATTGAAGTCTTAGAACCGGATAAACTATCTGAAGCCAGGCACCCCATGGCACTTAGGTTCCTTCAACTCAGCTCTTGACTTTCTCGTATGTTCCATGTCTTACTTAATGTGTATAGGTCTTCTAGTCTATGATGGGTGTTTGATAATTGTCTGGTCTGGTGGGCGATACCAAAACAATAACAAGTAGCTTGTATTGATTTCATTTTCACTTGTTTCTCCAATGAAACATCCTGATTGCATTTCCACATTCATTCAACACAAGTCATTTTCATAGATAAGAACTTTTTTCGAGTGTTTGGGAACTATGCTCAAAAACAGTTTTTTGTTTTTGAGATAAAAAAAAAACATTTTTCGTTAGCAATCGTTCTCAAAACAGGTTTTTTGAGCATTGTTCTAAAATAGAGTGTTTTTGTGTTCTCAAATAGATTTTTGTTTCAGAAAATATCAAAGAACAATTTTTTAAAGAAGTCAATGTTTTAGAACCGTTTTTGAAAACATTTCTAAAATGATCATTTATTTTCAATTTATATTGTCTTTGTGAAGAATATAAAATGTTAGTTTGACATGCATTCTGGGTTTTATTTTAATTATTAAAAAGTTCGAAGGTTAGGACATTTGATAAATCAACTTAATAACTTAATATGATTTAGTAACTTAATTTAAGTCATTAAATAGATTAAACATATATGTTAAATTAACTTAACATCATAACTTAAAATTAAAAATAATAGTGAAAATTTGCAATTTCAACAAAAGAAATTTTTTTTGAAAGATGTGGTGTCCTCTGAAAAGTTAGACATTTTCACTATATCCACCTTAAGAGTGTCTAGAAGTATAAGACCAAACAATTATAAAATGTTCGACCTTGGAATTCCGAATTATATCCACGACTCCTCTCAATCCAAAAAATGTATGAAAGATGTGATTATTTGACTATCCATTAGTGAGAAACACAATTCTCTTACTAAATTTGTTTATGTTTATGAAGTGATTAGAAGAGGAAGAAGGAAGGAGAGGAAAATTCCATACTGAAGGGTGGGTTGGGGATTTCATCAAGAGGCATTTATATCTTTAAAAAATTCATTATGGGGGTGGATATAAAGGAAGTTTAGGTGGATACATTTATAAATTCCCTTCCCTCGTTCCAAAATTTTCCTCCCTTTCTCCCAAAATTTTCTTTAATTAAAAAAAATAACTTATTTTCTATTTTTAAAAACAAAAAATTATTTTTTATCTTTTTGCTACCAAATGTGATTTTCTATTTTGTTTCTTTTTTGTTTTGAAAAACAAAAATCATTTAAAAAAACGGTTACCAAATAAAACCGAAATAACCAAACTCATATTAAAAAAATTCAAACAAAACGATTGTAATACCTATAACTCAAGGTGCTCAACTCAATTTAATCTCGGATTGCACTTGAGTTAAAATTAAAGGGGCATATTTAATTTATTTCCCTCCCAATAAAATGAAGTATCTAATATCATCACAATTTAGAACCAATAAATTCTTTATTTAAAAGGATTAAAAACAACACCACACTGAAAGAAGACAAAAGAGTAGCATGTATATTGGCCAGAGCTGGTGCATCGAAGGTGCATGATCTTTTGTCCTATGGTACTAAGTTACTAGCTGCTACCAAGCCCATCAAGTAGTAAAACACACATTTACATAGTAGAGTTGGTTTCAGGTTGGGTCGCCCAATATTCAGCTTTGAGTTCAACTCCACTTCAGAATCAAGGTTTGGATAGAAGCTTTCTCATACCTTCAAAAATGTTTTCCCTGTGCCTAAAATGTGGGGTTGTATTCAAAGATCCCATAGAAACTGTCCTCCTACATATACATTTGCAAGAACATCACACAATCCAAACCAGGTAAACTCAAACTATCTATCTACAGTAGCTTCATAGCATTATGTCATAGACTTGGGTTTTTCTTAAGCAACCGTGCAACACCTAGACGACTCAAACTATTGTACATGACATGAGTCTTAGGAAACATAAAATACAAAGGGAATGGAGGATTACCTGTTCTTTTTTCTCATCCATGCCTGATATATAACAAAGATGCTGATAGTTGTATCATATTAGTGCGAAAGAGAGTCCTGGGTAGTATCATTGCGAGAAAAAGTAGCTACATAACAAGTAGAAACCCTTGTTTCTCCATTTCCCCATCACCATGTCGTTTACCATTTATATACATGCGTCCTCATTAAGGAAAATTTTTATTCTAAGTGGGCAGATGATGGGGAACATGTTCTATGGATGGATCAAAAGAAGGCCCTCCAAGAGCGTCGCTTACTGCATTTAGCAGGGTGACTGATAACCTCAGGAGGATGACTGCTAACCTCTTCAAACGTTGTCGTCTCTGATGGTGATCCATGTAACATTTTCCACATTACCTGCACATCTTCATACCCACATGCTAGTACATCTTCACGTAGCTTCAGTAGGCCACCTGCAACACCATCAGCACCGCCGCCACCACTGCTGCTGCCACCACCACCTGCTCATGTATGGAAATAATGTTTAAATTCATTCCAATTATGTTAGATCTGCAAACCAAGAGAAATCAATTGTCCAAAATGCTTAACTTATTGGTGAATGGACCAACAGTATCAAGCTAACGCACTTCTGCAAATTGAATTCAACTTAAAAAGAGAAAACAAGGAAAAATCGACTTCCACCGACACACAAACTGAACAAACACAAATATGCATCAGACAGAAACCAACCAGCCTTGCGAAGCTTGACATGAGAAGAGACAGCAACCCAAACTCTCTTCATCTTTTTCCACCACTCCATCTTTCACAATTAAGAACACTCTACCCAAGCCACAACCTGATCAGCCTGGAAGGAGCTCTGGCTGTGGAACTTCAGATGAGTCCCTAATGCAGACCGACAAAATAAAAGGGATCGATGTACAGAGGTGAATTTGGCATTTAGAGCAAACAAAATGACCGGATGTGCACGCGGCGAGGAGAGGACACAATGCCATAACACGTCTGTGGATTCTTATGCCAGGCGTCCCCTCTGCATACTTCCCACTACTCCTTTTCTCTCAACTTAACTGCGGATACCTCCACACCAGTTCTGATTTGGACACTTTAGCTGGTAAAATGATTTTCTATATTTGAAATTTTACCAACTAATATGGTCACTAGTAAAAGTTGTGGGTTTTTGAAGATTTAATTAACTCAAACCACCAGCAAGGATTTTAAGTTTTTGACTTTGTTTGCCAATGAAGAATGTTATTCCAATGCCTTCCCAAGTTTTCATTTACTAACATCACCTATAAACAATTATAACATGTCAACAAGATTGACACATCTCATAACTAATTTTAACAAATATCATTCACAAATGACAACAAAATATAACAAATATGAATCCCATATAATAAAAAACCTTAATAGATTGTATTTAAAATTTGCAACTATCCCCAAAAATATTCTTAAGTCATCACAAATCAACGTAGCTGCAGAAGAAATCATCCATATACAACATTTTGATATCCAATGTCAAACAAAGAAGCACAATATATATTAATTCAAAAAACACAAAGTAGCCAACAAGTACAACATCATGAAAATAGATTCCAATCTTCGAACAAAATGATAAGAAATAGTGAGAAATGGATAGATATGAAATATTTCCCAAAGTAGTTAAATTTCTCGGTTATTTCCAAAGTAAAGAAAAAAGCAAGTTCTTACATAGTTCAAGGATACATAATCGATGCTCTAATATCATCACTTGTTATAAAGCAACTATAAGTTCTAACTTGAGATTTATGATACATATTGGTACATCAATACATGCTATAGCCTATTTTTGATCCCTTACCTTAGTGTATGGCTCTCCATGCCACAGTAAATGTAGGCTCATTGGGGCTCTTTAAAGAAACTCCGCATCCATGTTACAAATAAGTAGTATTATTTTCAACCCACCAAAGAAATTGAACATGCAATTATTGAGCATATTATATAAAACATATTAATATGTATGAAAACTTGAATAGAGTTTGAAATGAGAGACAAAATCTCAACTTACCAAGTCAGTACTCATACTTGGCGACTTTTCCCTCTTTGCCCAATGTCCCTGCAATTAATAGATTAAACTGCAATTTATATAATATGTAGTTAAGTTGCATGTCTAAAAAATAACTTTGTATTTTTCCAACCAAATCTAAGAGAAATGAAAGAGATCCAACCACACTAAATCCTACCCGAACATAATATAGTATCATATTATGAAAATCTTAATAATGAAATCAACACAAATCCAAATATGACTAACAGAATTGACTATAAAAACATGTCATTGCTACCAGCAAACCTATCAACTAACCAGACAAACAAATCTCTCCAAATCCCCAAACTCCAACTTTTAACGATTAACTCCTCTAATTTCGTTTTCAAAAAAAATCAGAAAAATCCATTTTAAATCAAATCTTAATAATTAGTATCAACCAAACCCAAAATGTAATCCTATTAATGCCCCCCAAACCCATTCAATGCCAGAAAGAAAAAAGAAAGAAAAAAAGGAAGAAAAAAAACATTTTTTAACATGCACTTTTCTTTCTTTTTTTATAGGTAAAAGGGTATTGTGTTAAAAAAGGCATACACGATGTATACTATACAAAAAACATGCATTTTTCTTATCCAATAACAGAAACCCATTTCAAGGCGCACACGCACACAATTGAGAATCCCAGTTAAAAAATCAACAGTGTTTATTATAACAAACCCACTTCCACAAAAACAAAGGCTCAAACCTGAAATTTAACATTCTACAACTAATTTTAACAATCCAAACCAACTGTTTAAAATACAACAATCATTTATCCTCATTTATAACCCAAAACTGTCTTTGAAGATTTCAAAAACTAAAAAATCCATACAGATCCTTACTATACAAACAAGAAACTTTTGAATGAAACTTTCCCAGCAAAATACAGTCAAACATCCCAATGCAATCACAAAACAAACATTTATACAATTTCATTTACCATAGTGATCATAAAGTACATACCCCCAATGTAATATTGCAAATCAAATGCCTCATAGGATGTCGGCACATGATTGTATGAGGAAGAGTGTGCCCACTGGTTTGGTGAAGTCCAAGCAAAAAAGCCTGGGTCAAATGGTACACCCATTACATTAGCTCTTTGCCTGTTGGACAGCCTTCATTGCATGCTTACTATAAGCATAGCTCTCTTGTTTGTATCTCCTCAATTTCTTCTTTGATTCATTTATTTCGTTGCTGAATTTCTGATTCATATTCACTTCCATCCTCACCTTGATGATTTCATCTTGTGATATCCTCAAACTCTTTGAAATTGCTCTCATCACTCCATAGTGGATATGAAAATCAAAAAGTGAGGGTTCCATTCCATGAGTGCACATATCACCCACATCTATCTTCAGTGATTCCTCGGGGAAAGAAGTCATCCTTGGGAATGCTGTCCTATAAAGTTATGGCCAGCATCCAACAACTTAAGCATTAGAAAGCTGAAAATATAAATAAATTATCACATTAAAAATGTGAACATGCAATAATGTTTGATTATGTTTTGTCTCATCCTAGCCTGTATGGGTATATCAATGCTCAGATTTGACATCAGGCATGTTAACCCTTTACCAACATACCAAAGGGAAAGTATTCATTATATGAAAATTGTAGTAATATGCAAGTGATATTTTCCCATTCAAAAAGTTTAGAAAAATTCACCCTTTCCTTGTGCATTCTAGCACAACTCTTTGAGCTGCAGAGTGTCTAATATTTTGTTTTGTGAAATTAGCTTTATTTATGATATTGTGCTCCTATGACCATAGAGACATGCAACTAGCTACAAATCCTGTACTATTAATTAAACATCAAAATAGTAATATCATGCTACATTGAAGGCCACTATTTTGCGTCCACTCTAGGATCAATATCATCTAGCCTATGAGGAGCAAACCTCTCTTCCTTTAACTTGAGCTCCTGGTAATTCCATTTCTTACATATAGACATGAGGCCCCAAGGGATGTCACACAGGTCAATTAAAAATTTAATGTAAAATGTACAAGTTAATTGCAAGTAGAACTTAATGTCTGAATACCTTAATGATCTCCTATATGTGACCTTAAGAAAACAGGAATTATTCTACAATAATTATAGATAAGAGGCGTGTATAACCCATTGCATGCTATAATGTCCAAAAAGTTAGCAAAAATAATTGCATTTGGGCCTATGGTTGCCTACATAGTTGAATTTGATCAATATGCACCCAATAGGTTTGCCCTAAACTTAGAGGCATCTTATAGGATAAAGTTTCATTTGTTTAAGATCCCAAAAATACAGTAAAAAAAATTGGGGAAAAATTTTGTAAACAGTTATTTGAACGGAAAAAGAACTGAACATACCTCTTCCAGTCCTGAATCCTATGCCATCATTAGACTGAAAAGGTAGTTGACAAGTTCCAGTTTGGTCTCCACTGATCTGGCTAAGCATTTGAAGGGGATGGCAGGCTAGGGCCTGAAAGGTTCTGTTCTCGGAGGATTAGGTTCATTTATTGTACCATCCTATGGATGAGATAAGAAAGGACCTAATCAAGCTTCCCACTGGAGAATTAAGCTACCATTCATTGGACCATCCAATTTCCTTGCTCCACCTCATCATCTGTGCTTCATTGTGATGGCATGTCCATAATATTTGAATATCAAAACATTCTTTTTCGTAGGAAAACCCAAAATTGAATAAATTAAAGAATAATGTTAGAAAAAGCCCAATATCCACTACAGTGAAGTAACACCTACTGCAACATATTTGGAGCAATACTACCAATTACAATTCGAGCTAGCAGCAAGCCATCCAAGTTTTAAAATGTCAATATGCTAACTTTGAATGTCAAGAGTCTTTAATGAACAAATTCAATACTCTCAGGATTTGAAAGAAATGACCACTAAACAGTTCTTCCATTTTTTTTAATTTGTAATTTACCCATCAATAAACTGTTGCCACGCTAGTTCAAAGTTTATACAGGCAGGCTAGACATCTTCATGAGTGTAAGTAGAAGCCAACTAGCACCATTGTAGCATCAAAATAGTAAATATTTAATATGCAAGGACTATATTCAGTGTTTCAAGGCTTACCTATCAAAAAAAATATATATATATTCAGTGTTTCAAGGCAAACCAAGAGAAGCACTTGCGCTTGAGCGAAGCGATGCTAAACAGATATAGTCAGTAATCAATAGTGCAAATTGCAATAATGCGCTAAAGCAAGTAATCAAAATAATATTCATGCTACAATACCCCAAAAGGGTGAAAATAATGTAAAAGGCATGCATTAATCATTAACCATATATAGACAATGTGCACAGCATTATGCACAGTCAACATAAAGATGAACATTTTTAGTGAGTCTGTGCGTGTATGTTTGTAGAAAGTCCTCAAACATCAATTTCAACAGATCATTCAAAAATTTGATAATAAGGGAACATTTGAAAGATTACAATAACATGGTAAAAAATAATATTTTGTTGAAAAGAGAAATATATAATGAACGTGGTTTCTAGTCGAGATCGAACATAACTACATTTTTCAAACAACTGTAACGGGACCAAGACTTGCCCACATTATCTGAGGCTTATCTACATCATTAAAAAGGCAAACACCTCAATTCTCTGCCCTCTGTCAACTGCAACAGTTTATCTATTCAGACAACAAAACACACTTCTTTTTTATCAAATTCACAATGTGGAAGAAAACAAACAAAAGTGTCATTTTCCCACTCCACTTCCTACGCTCTCTCAGCTTCTCTCATTTCCAAACATCCTCCAATTTGTCTCAACCGTAAACATTTCACTTGCTTTACATCATTTCACATTAAAGAAACTGACATTGAAATTGAAATTGAAAGCAACATCTAACAATTGTGGGGCAGAGAAGCATATAATTTTCAAAATTGACAGCATTTAGTAAACCACCCAACACTTCATTCACCTAAATTGCACTCCCAACACAGGTGCCCAACATCCAATTAATAGAAAAGGCAAAGATTTGCCACAATTGTCAAAGGCTTGGACCTAGCTTCAACAACCACAACAGTTTAATTAGCTCAAAAAAACTTAGCCCTTAAAAAGCCCATATTATTGGCTTAAAAGATTTACAGAACTTCAATTCCAAACAAATGTTCATGCACAAACAAGCCATAACTTGGGTCTGGCTTGCCAAGAAAAATGCCCTGTTCTTGAAACAGGATTCATCACATTGCTAAATTATTTCATCTATATGAAAAAATAAATTAATAAATAAGGGAAAAAATTGCAAATATTTGCAAAAATCTTGAAAAATTAAATTGGAAAATAATTTAAAGGGTAGAGAGCCAAGTGAAAATGTACCCATTAACAAAAATAAAGAGATGGGTCTGCTAAGCGCATTGTTTGAAGAGAGAAGTTGGAAGAAGCTTCGTCTTCCTCCTCGGCTCTGCCTTCCTCAGAAACTACTGGGCTCTTCCGCAGGCAGAGTTTAGGGTTCCTCCATCCAGGTCTTTTTTTTTTTTTTTTTTTCATTTTTTCCCATCACCGCATTTGATGGTGTCTCAGCTGACTCCATTTTTCCTTTATCAATTTTCTTTCGGAAACATACCTTCCATAAATCTCGTACCCGTGTTTGGATTGAAGGAATTTGGGGGAAAAAGAAAACAGATACAGAATTCAGCTGAAACTTCTCAACTCCTTTGCTCCAATTGACAGATTCTACATTTAAATTCCAAACAAAATTCTGCTTTTAAAAACTGTCGAAAACATTATTAAACATGTCTTAAAATTTTACAATCGTGTTTGATTTAAAGTAATAAATATGGAAAAAAAATTTATTATATTGAAAATTATTTAAAAATTAATAAAAATTCTATAAAGTGAAAATATTTTTTATTTACTTGGATTTAAAAAAAAATATTCGTTCTTTCCTATCTCTTTTTCTCATTGATTATTTATTTTTTGTTATTTACCAAATACCAGTAAAGAGTAAAAATGTCAAATAATTGTTTTTAAAGTATTAAAAAAAAATAGAAATGTTTTTTAGAATTATTATCAAAAAAGTTTTTAGTTGGTCTTTGATAACGCATTTAAATCAATTATGTTATCTCTTTATATTTTTGGTTTTTTAGCTTTTGCGTGACCTATAGTTATGAATTTATGTAAACATCGAAGTTTTTATTAGAAGTGACAAAGTTTGATACCATTTACTAATATGATATGAATTTAATATGTTTTTTTGTGAATTTAAATTAAGTATAAATAGGTTTAAGTAAAATTTATGTTAGACCAACACAACTCAATTAATAAATAGGTAATTTTTTTGTCAACCTGCCTAACATAAATTTGATCTGACTTGAATCTTACTATTCGCCTAATTATATTTTTAAACAATTTAACATATATTTAACTTATTTTAAATTTGTTTTTAAATAAATAGGTAAATTGAGTTATAAACATTTTTTGTTGAGACATTAATCATATAGATACATATAAAATCCCATTTAACTTGGTTGTGAAATAGGTTAAATGAGTTACATGACATTATACATGTTTAATAATTAGATAATATTTGAATTTATATTTTTAACATGATTATTATTTATGTCGGATTTTGGTTGAATTATGTAATTATTTATCTAGATTTTGACACGACATGAACATAATCCACTAACACAAATTTTCACTCGTAATTTAAAAATGGTATAGTATTTTTATCATATCGAATTTTTATAGTGAAATGATACTTAAGTGAGACTCCTTTTACTTCATGAGGAACTTTGATTGGTTGAAAGTTTTCAATTTCAATTTTGATTCCTATATCTTAATCGAACCTTAAGTGGAACTCAAAAGTGATGAATTAGTTGCTACTTACATATCGACATAATAAAGCAGCCGCCTTCCATATTGACCATGGTCTCACTTATGTGCTCACATGAAACAATAGAACGATGATGACACCAAGCATTAGACACCGCTTGTCCTTGAAATTACGCTGATTAGACTCCAAGAAACAAGCCATCCACAATATCCCTTTGGCACCACTGAGATGAGAATGCTCCATGTGCAACCCTCTTAAATTCAATTCTCCTTCAACCCTAGACTCCAACCCAACCCAAACCTCCAATTCATCAATCCACAAGACCATCCATGGCTCCACATTGCCCCCATCTTGGGCTCCACCTCACCAAAATAATTCCTAAATGTACGACCATAAAATTAGAGTTGATAATTCGTATCCATAGTCATGTTCGATGGGTTGTGTTTGTGTTATATCAAAACTCAGATATTTTATTAAATGAGTCAACTCGTAGAATATGAATAATAAAAACGCATATAACTCATTTAGAGTATGTTTGATAATGATTTTGGAAAATGTTTCTAACATTTTTAATATATGAAAGATAAAAATTTTCAATTATTAAAAAGATTAGAAATACTTCTTAAAATTACTATCAAACGCACTCTTAATCTACTTAATAATCAAATCAGATTCAATGAACTCTAATGTGAATCTATACTATTAACATTAACACATTGTTTAACTAAGGAAAAAAATGCATCAAGTAATTGTCCAATAATTACTTTAAGTAATTCTCTAAAAATTTTAAATTTTTAAAATTTTGTCAAATAAATATTTTTATAATAAAACATTTTCAAACACTAAGAAATGTTTACAATCCTCTAAAAATCACACCCAAAGGAGTTAATAACAAAAAAACTAAGATGGTGTTTGTTTTTTTTACTTAATAAAAAAAGTAAAAATATTTAACTTTTTCGATTTAGTTAAAAGTATGACATCAACCAACATAACTAAATTGAACATATTAATAACAAGTTCACTTTAATTATATTGGTTAATATCAACTGATTATTTTTATCTAAATAGAAAAGACCAAAATATTTAGTTTTTTCTATATAGACAAAAAACAAACATCACCTAAGATTATGTTTGGTTTTTGAAAAGTATTAAGAAAAGAAAAAAAAAGTTAAGAAAAATTATTTTCTTATATTTGATTTCACCATGAAAAATACAAAAGAAAATAAAATAGTATTACATATTAGTTAGAATTTTACACATTTTAAAATTATTTAAACCTTACACGAGAAAAATAAGTAAAATAAATTTTAAAAAACATATAAAAATAATTTATTGATTTTGAATTTATTTTTTATTTTTCTCTGTTTTTTCTTTCATTTTACTTTTCCTTTCTATTTTCTTTCCCTCAAATTTTTTGGAACCAAACATAGTGTAATAATAACTTATAATAAATAATTTTTTCTAATTTTGAAGTGTCCTTTGTCTTGATCATTCGTTTCTCTTTTCCTCATTTATTTTTTATTTTTTGTTATTTACTGAGTACTAGTAAAGAGTAAAAACCTCAAAGTATAAAAAAAAATGAATTAATTTTACTCAACAATCCTACTATTTAATAAATAATAATAATTTAATCGACAATCATTTTAAATTATTGAATATTATAAGACAGGAAAGAAATGCTCAAAATTTGGTCCACATGTCATTTTTGTCCCAGAGACGAAGATGGGCTTATAGAATTGGACCTCGTATGTTCAAAACATGTGGCAAAATCTTACAACTCAATGAACAAATTTTTTGGCTTTTTTCATTTTAACATAGGGAATAAGCCATTATCAAATAACAAACCAACACCCTTACTAATCTTTTCAAAGTCAAATATAGTGGAAGGGAGAAAGCAAAAAACAAACATCTTCTACTATCTCGATAATTTATCCTTTATAACAATCATCCTTTTTTTATAATAATTTTATGAAACATTTTCATCATTTTTAACATTTAAAATTTTTACCATCAGAATTCTTTTCAAATATTAAAAAACGATAAAAACGCTTACTAAAATTACCATCGAACAAGCTTTTAGTTGGACTTTGATTTTTCAACTATCTCATTACCTACCATCATGAATTCATATAAATATTGAAAATTTGGAACTCAAAAGTGATGAATTAGTTGCTACTTATGCATCAACATAATAAAGCAGCCTCCTTCCATATTGACATGGTTTCACGTATGTGCTCACATGAAACCATAGAATGATGACGACACCAAGCATTAGACACACTTGCCCTTGAAATTACGCTGATTAGACTCCAAGAGACAAGCCATCCACAGTATCCCTTGGGCACCATAGAGATAAATACTCCATGTCAATTCAATTCTCCTTCAACCCTAGACTCCAACCCAACCCAACCCACCCCAAACCTCCAATTCATCAATTCACGAGACCATCCATGGCTCCGCATTGCCCCCATCTTGGGGCTCCACCTCCCCAAAATAATTCCTAAATGTACCACCATAAAATTAGGATTCGCATCCATGGCTCGTGTTACATAGATCATGTTTGTGTCATATCAAAACTCAAACATTCTATTGAATGAATAATAATCAAATTTAAAAACATAAACCCAAATATGACATAATAATTAAATAAAAATCACGCTATATAACTCATTTAATCTATTTAATAATCATGCCAGATTCAATGAAATCTATTTGATTCAAACACGATTATACTTCACTCAAACCCGTGAAAAGTGCGTTCAATTCAAGCAATGTAGAAGAATAGTACCAAACTTGCCTTCCCTGTGTAAAATTAAAACGCAAAGAAAAGCGAGAAAAGGCAAGATCATAAGCTGAAAACAAAAATTGCAAATTGGGCGGCAGCATCCTGTGTCACGTGTTGGGGCACAGTAGCAGGGGGATGGGGGGTGTTTGGGCGTGATCTCTGTTCTTGGTGTTGCGTAGTGGGAGTGCTACATAGTGTATTGGAATTAGATCTGGATGGATCCGTGTCTCTGGAAATGAAGATTCACTTTTCTGCTTGTGATGACGACAGGCGGTTAACCTTCCCAACCAACTCGCTTCTCTTTCTCTCGTGTTCTGTTACTGTCTGGGCGGGGTCTATTTAATTTATATGGCCTTTCTACATTTGCTTTTGTGGGGGTCATAAATTATTATTAACTCGATCACCATTCTAGGCCACTTGCCGCTGCTTTTGTCTTTGTCTTCTCTTCTTGTTCGTATGCTCATGTGTTAGAATTCTCCCCCCCTCTTCTCTTCATCCTCTCTCCCACCACCTTTTTTTGTTCTTCTGACGGCAAATCATGAGTCTTCTCGGTTTCTCGTGTCTCGTCTTTTGGCTCTTCTTCTGTGTAGATGGTGGAGTTGGAGCCGATGATGTGGTGGTGGTGGCCGCTAATCCTTCGCAGTCTCCGCCACTGCCGCCGCCGGCCTTGCCCAGGCCTAATTTTTCTCCGTTTAGGCCGAGTATAGCGGTGATAGTGGGGGTTCTCACTACTATGTTCTCCATTACTTTTCTTCTTCTTCTCTACGCCAAACACTGCAAGAGAGGAAACGGCGTCGTTTACACCGGAACGCCTCCGCTTTCCTCCGCTGCCAGGAAAAACTCCGGCATTGACAGAACGGTGATCGAGTCGCTGCCGGTTTTCCGATTCGCGTCGCTCCGCGGCCAGAAGGACGGGCTCGAGTGCGCTGTTTGCTTGAACCGGTTCGAGCCCACCGAAATCCTGCGGCTGTTGCCGAAATGCAAGCACGCTTTCCACGTCGAATGCGTGGACACCTGGCTCG
Source organism: Vitis vinifera (assembly GCF_030704535.1). Taxonomy (NCBI): domain Eukaryota; kingdom Viridiplantae; phylum Streptophyta; class Magnoliopsida; order Vitales; family Vitaceae; genus Vitis; species Vitis vinifera. The sequence continues at coordinate 18,184,788 of NC_081815.1, read as the reverse complement.
ACGCCCACTCCACCTGCCCTCTCTGCCGCTACCGAGTCGACCCGGAGGATATCCTCCTCGTGGAAGAGCCGAAAATCTCGGTGGCACCACCGCCGGAGCCAGACCCTCCCGAGGTCGAAAAACCGGACGCCGAACCACGAAACCCAGAAGTCCGGCGAGTTTCGGGGAGGCATTCGTCGGCGGGGGAGAGGCGCAGTGGGTTAGTCCAAATCGTTTTACACAAACCTGACGAAACGACGTCATCGAGGAGGTCCCTCGACAGCTCCAGCTCCAGCTCAAGAAAGAGAAACGAGCCCGTAGCCGTGGGATGCTTTGACAGACCGAGAAAGGACGAATTGCTGCTTACCAGCGAAGACAGAAACAGCTTCGAGCGGCGGCTGGACCACCGGATCATAGTTTCCGCCGCTGGATCGGGAGGGTTCCACCAGCGGTGGAGCGACGTACAGCCGTCGGATCTACTGTATCTACGGTCAGAAATGATAATAAGCGACAACCGTCGATTGTCATCCGTATCGGGATCTAGGCCGTCGCTTTCATCAAAGGGCCGACAGCATCGTCAGAGCCATCAGCTGCAGCTACACTCAAACAGGAAGGATGGAGAGCAGTGTCATGGAACCATTGAAGGCGGCAGCTGGAGTGGCAGAAGTGTAATTAATTCAAGAAGCGTGTCGGAAATCACGGGCCTCAGCAGACTAGGTAGTAACTACCATCACCTCGACCGTCACCATCAACAGCGACAGGCAGGTGTCGTGTCGAGATGGTTGGCCTGGATCTCGCAATCGCGGCCATCTGTACGGTCAGAACGAGCCGTCACTGTAGCATTGTAGCGGGAATGGTTAGTTATGCTGTCCGGGATGGCTCCAGGAAATATTGCAATTTTATTTTCTAAATAGAAGAAAAAAAGGACCGTCAGAGGGCAGGAGGCATGGATATTCCAGACGACTGGTGATGACCAATCAACACGTGGATCATAAGGGCAATGCATGGAATCACTGGAGAGCAACTTCTTTTTTATATTTAATTTTTTTTAAAAAGATATTATTCATATCTCGGATATATATCCGATGCCACGTTGGCTATTTTTTCAAATAATAGATGAATATTTTTATTTTGTATAGAGATTATTACAAATTAATATCATAAATCATTTATTTATTTAAAATAATAATAATTTGAATTTTGTCTAAGTCCCATGTATGCATATTATATTATAAGAAATCTTTAGAAAATATATTGAAAATGTGAAATTTGATTATTTGAATAACATGGATTTCGAAATAATTAATTTACAACAATTTTATAATATTAAAAAAAACCTTTAAAAATAAGTGAAGAAATAATATTTTCCGTGAAAATTTGATAAAATAGAGCCCGTTTGGGCATGTTTTTAAAAACAAAAAAATTTTTAAAAATAAAATAAAATAAAAAATAATTTTTAGAACATAAATAAGAATTATTTTTATTGATTTTTAAAAAATAAAATAAAAATATGGGTCGGTTTTATTACCATTTTAGTACGATTTTATATGACCACTAATTTTTTTATGTTTTGGGAAAAGTAATATTTGAAAAGTGATTTTTCTTTAATTTTTAAAGTATCCTAAAGTTAGTATATTTCTACAATGGGAGTGGGGAGATGAGTCATTGAAGCCAAATACTTGGCAAGTCTCTTTCAATGAAATTTCAGGTATTGAAAGTGGTGGAAATATGTAGCAAATTGTACATGAAAATGAAAGAAGGGAAGATGGAGGGGGGAGTAGTTGGGATATTCAAGTGTTTCATCATTTATGTTACATGTTTTGAATTAAGTATGATTTAACTTTTTCAGTCATCTTTCCAACCCGGGGGCCAAAATTATTACTATCAGACAAATGGGCTGTCAGTGTGAAGATTTTTTTTTTTTTGGAATTATCAATAATTACTATTTTAAACTATCTTTTTCTTATAAATAAATAAAAAATGAATGTGTTTTTGTTAAAGTGTGGCCAAAAAATGATAGATGGTTAGAGTTTTAAAATTAATTTTAATTATATTTCATTTTCTTTCCTATTTTTCTAAATGAAAATAAAATATAAAAAAATAATTTTCCTTATTATTATTTTTTCTTTTCAATAATCAAACTTAGCTTAAATGTAATCTCCACGCCTATCAATCTACTAATTTAATGCTATTTATTAAACTACCTCATTTATTTATTTCTTTATATTTGATATTTGAATATAATGAAATTTGTATTGATTACATTATTCATATTTGAATATAATATAAAAATGGAAATAAGATTAATGATAGTAAAATAAGAAAAAAAATAAAAATAAAAATAAAAATAAAAATAAACTTACAATTAAATTGATAAAAAGATACTGATTTCTCTTCAAAATTTATCCCTCCATCAAAAATAAGAATATGAAAAAAAAATGAGAACATAAATGAAAACTAAAAAAAAAAATGATTAAAAAAATATTGGTTTACATTATATCAATAGTGTTAGCCCAAGGGTTCTCCTAATCAGGTTTTGATGATAACAAACCGTGGTTAAGTGACTAATTGCTTTAAATTGTTAAGAATCTCAGGTATAATCTCAAGGATCAAACGAATACGGGATAAAGACCATTTGGAAGACTTGTGATCATAGGAAATGAATGTAAGATGATAGCATGAGTGCACTTAGGATGTTCATACATTTTCATGCATCTTAGAAAACTCGGTTTATTCTTTAAAACTTGATTTTCTTTAAAACCCGAGTTTTATCAAATATACCTTAGGCAAATTGACTCAAAATTGACATATTAACTCTCCTAAAGACCTTGCCTAAGTATTGGAAAAGAAAGAAATAAAAAAGGATAGGTTTTCAGGGTCAAAAGGCTCATCCGGTCGAGGCTATGGCCAACCGGCTCAACCGGTTGGGTAACCGGTCGACCGGTTTCCCTTGTCCGGTCGAGGTCTGGTCGAGAGAGACACAAAAACTTTCTCTCTCTCCCAGTAGCTTCCTCTTCCCGGTCGAGCCTCACCCTTTGTCCAGTCGAGGTCCGGTCGATGTCCGGTCGAATTCCGGTCGAGGCAACGGTAACCTGCTATGCATTAAATGCTCAAACGGCTAGTGATCCGGTCGACCCTTTGCTCGTCCGGTCGAGGCTACTTTCTGCTGTTTTTGTCTCCCGAGCTTAGAAACCTATAAATTGAGAGTTCCTATTCATTTATGACTAAGAGAACAATTGCATTCAAAGCCTACCTACCTGTTCTTGATCAAAAAGCTCTCATCTTCTTTCTTAGTGCATTAAACCATCAATTGCATATTCTTAGTGCACTCTTGCAATTCATCCTAGCTTTCTCTTGTACTTGAGCCTTCCTTAAGCTAGGTTGAGAGTTTCATCCTTGTGTAAACTGAGTGTGAAAGCCTTCAAGTGGTTCAAATCTTGAAGAGATTGTGTAAGAGCCCATTGGAGCCGGAATCCAAGTGTAAGACGATTGAAAGCTTGATTGTAGCTTCAAGTTAGTGGAACCCTCACTCGGTTAGGAGATTGAGGAGAGTGGACGTAGGCAAGGGAGTGCCGAACCACTATAAATCTGAGTTTGAATTCTCTACCTTTATCTCTTTCCTTTATTTATTTTGTGCATATATTGTTGTGTGGAAAAAGATTTTGAAAAACCCAATTCACCCCCCCTTTTGGGTATTTTCCTTAATTATTCATAGCCTTTGTTATATCAAATAGTAAGCTAGAAAAACAAAATTAAAATAAAAAAATAAATTAAAATGGTTAAAAAATATTGGTTTCTATTCATAATCCATTATACTATCATTACCTATCTTTTTTTTTTCTCTCTCTCTCTTTTTATACATTTTTTTGTATTCAATTTATTTAGCTTTTTAGTTATTTTGGATGCTTCAATGTTATATTAATAACTAAAATACATACTATAAATATAGCTCTAAATTTTTTAAATTCAAAAACAAATTTTTATTTAATATATGGTGGTTAAATGCATTTAGGTTAATGAATAATAAAATTTATTTGATAGAAAAAGTGCAACCTCTGATATATAGTGACTCGATGCGATAAACTTACATCCACTCTCCTTTTGCTTCAATTATAATAAAGTTTTCAAGTTTTATATTTAGATTGTCGGTTTTCGAAGGACCATTGGGCAATACCTCGAGAAAATACCTTACTCTTCAATCATTTTTCAAATGATATCTCATATTTTAAAATCTCGTGTCATGAGATATTTGTTCAAGTAGTAGTTGTGTTTTTTAATTTCATATCATTTCTATTATGACATGGTTGAATTATGTATAATCGATTATTTGGAAAGTACGTGGCATTGAATTGATGTGATGCCATTAAGACATTGAATATATTGTCCTCATTCCTCATCATCAAAGTGGAAAATATTTTCCTTAAATTCTAAAATAGGACACATCCAACAAGACTCATACTTAAAACCTTCCAATTTAATTTGATGGGCAAGGGACTTTTGTCTTTTATTGGATATGGGTCCAAGACAATAGGAAAGAGTCATGTGCCACACCCACCTCAACTACCTAACTATGAGTGAACTTCTTTAAATACTCAAAATTAATATTTAAATTAGGGTTTTGGCTATTTTTGATAATATATCAAAAAAAATATTCATCAATCATTAAAATGTCACATTTTGTATTTGGTAAATAGTTTTATTACTCAAACTTAATTATATGAAAAATATAATTAAAATTAAGAATTAATTGATTAAAAGATATGAAATAATCATCATATTTATGAAGTCAATTTCTTCAGTATTTTTATTTGAACACTAATCAATTTTTGACATAAATATCCTTGATTATTTCAAGTGTTTATAAGTAGGTTTTAAAATAAAATAGTCATTTTTATGAGAAAAAAATGATAATATTTTTGTCAAAATATGGTAAAAAATGATGAAATATTAGATTTCTAAATTAGATTTTCAAAAACCATATTAATCAAATTACCCTAAAATCAATTAAAAACTCATGTATTTTTAAAATATTTAATCTTTATATAAAATAGGAAAAATAAATTAAATAAATCTGAAAAGTTAATAAAGTCCAATTTAGATTTATTTTTATTTTCATTTATTTTTTTCCATAAATTGGATCTCCAACTTGGGAAGTGAACAAGACATTCATTCTTATTCTTTAATTTCATAAATCAAAATTTGCGTAGACAAATTTTATAATATCACATATATTTTTTCTTTTAAAATGAAAATAATACTTCATAAGTTTATATTGTCTTAATTTTAATTTGTACTACACTTGTAATGTAAAAATGGGTAAATATAATTGTTATAAAAGAAAATATATTCAAAAATTATTTTCTTATATATATTTTTTTCAAATAATTAAAATCGATATAAATATAAAAGAAAATACATTATTGGCTAGAGTTCACGTGCCTTGCACGTGGACCAAGCCTAGTTATAGACTTATAGTAAATGATGGTATCCTTTGAACTTGGAAGTAAGAGCATTGGGAAATGAGAAGTGAAGGAAACGATGATGGTGGAAAGTTAGGGAAGATTTTGAAGTGAAAATTACTTTTCAAGGAAAGTGTGTCATCCATCCCCTTGATGTGGAAGGAAAAGCTTTTTGAAATGCCTTTCCATTTTCATTATTTTACTGCCTTACCTTTTTATGATTCACTTAGTGGGTGAAGAAATAAACACAAAAATGATTTACTTTTTCCATCAAAATTAACATGTTTTTTCTTGTTTTTAAAAATAGAAAACCGTTTTTAAAAATTTCTAATATTATGTGACCATTGTTATCTGAAAACAATTTTTAAAAATAAAATGAAATAAAGAATAATTTTTAGTGAATAAGTGAAAGTTATTTTCATTATTTTTTTAAAAACAAAAGAAAAACATGAACTCTTTTCACCATATTTTCTTAAATTTGTTTTTAAATTAAAAAATAAAAAAATAAATTTTTAAAACAATTTTCAGAAAATATTACCAAATGAACCCTAAATTGACATTGGTATATATTTGATGTTTTTTGTTTTTAAAAACATAAAATAATTATAACTATATGATAACTTTTTTTAAAAATAATTTTTGGTTATTTGAAAAAAAAATAGAAAACTAGATTATTTTAAAGAATATCTTTAAGTTGTTTTTAATTATTTTCACCATGTTTTTTTTATGTTATTTTATAAAAAAAAAAATACATATATTAATATGAAGAATGGTTAAAAATGAAATATTATATATAAAATTTATTTTAAAAACATAAAAACTAAATTAAAAATACGTGTAGAAAATAAGTTAAAAACATTTGAAGTTCACAAATAGGCTTTTGTTTTATGAAATATTAAAAAACAATTTTCAAAAATTATTTTCAAATATGTTTTTAAAAACACTTTTAAAACAAAACATAAATTTCAAACTAAGCATAAATTTAAAATTAATAATTTTTACAAGTTATTTAAAAAACTATAAATATTAAAATAAAATTTCTATTAAGAATTTTAGCAAATCCAATAGTAATACTTAAAAACATTGAGGCTACGTTTGGTTGATCGGATATGACATAGGATAGAGTATAGTATATCCTATTATATGTTTGATTAGTGACGAGATATGATAAGTTATCTCATCACTTATTCTATCTTGTGTTTAACTAAACATGAGATGAAATGAGTGGTAGAATATATTATTTACCCTCTATTTTTCATGTCTTTCTTATGAAATATGTTACTCCCGGGGTAAAATATGAGATATACATATCTCATACATTAAGGTTACGTTTGGTCGGCGGAATAAGATATGATATGATATCTCATTTGATAGGATATACATATCATAAAATATGATTCCAATAGAATATAATATCATTAAACATATATATCATATGGACATGATATTTTAAGATAGGATATTGAATAAGATATGTTATATTATATTTATATTTAATTTGTAACATGAATAAAAAATAATATAAAATATAACTGATTTTCAATATTTAAAATAAAAATTATATCACATTCAAATATTTTATATTTAAAAAAAATGAAAATTTTGTTATGTTTAATAATATTCATGATTAAAATATTTAAACTTTATAAATAAATTTTTTTTATATTAAGTTATTTAATATATAAAATTAATTTATATATCATATATTGATATTATTTTATAAATATTTTTTTTTTAGTTTTTTAAATCATAAATTTAATTTATAATAAAAATTATTTTATAAAATAAGTACATTAAAAAATAAAAAATTTAATAATTTTCTTTTTTTATATATGAGATATGTATATCTCTTATCTTACTATGAGATTAACATAAAAAGGATAACAAAAAAGGGGTGGATAATATATCCCACCATTTATCCTATTTTATATTTTGTTGAACATAATATACGATAAGTGATGAGATAACTTATCATATCCCATCATCAACAAAACATGAGATATGATATAATATCCTCTTTCTTATTATATTGATAGGATATAATAAAAATAAAAGAGAAACTCAAAAAAGTGTTTATAAAATAATATTAATACATTATATATAAATTATTTTTATATATTAAATAAAATTAAAAAATTTATTTATAAAGTTTAAATATTTTAATCATAAATATTGTAAAACATAAATGAAATTTTATTTTTTTAAATAAAAAATATTTGAATATAATATAATTTTTATTTAAACATGAAAAAATAATATATATTTTTTATTATTTTTTATTCATTTCACATATTAAACATAAATATAATATATTATATCTCATATCCATTGAATATATTATTTTAAAATATTATATTCATAAATTATGTCGATAATGATATTATATTTCATTGGAAATCATATCTTATGCATATCATATCCAATGTGATATAATATCTTAAGATATACAAATCATATTTTATCCGATCTTATTCGGTCCTCTAAAAAAAATACAAGGGTATTTTTTTTTTCCTCATAAGAATATTATTATTTTTTCCTTATATTTATATATATATATATTTTTTTTTTCCCTTTTATATTTTGAAGGATTGGACCAATTGGAGAAGTCCCAGAAGCAAAGCTATGCAGTCCTCTACAATAATCAGCTGCACATTAATTTTCTGCAATCATATTCAGAAGAAACCATGGGAGCTATTCAAATTGAGCAGTTGTTTTCCACGTACCACTGTGCGGAATCCCAGCTGTCAACTTCACTATAAATCAATCCAAAACCATAATTGGAGTCCCAATCCAATTTCCAGAAGCCCCACTAGGTTAGTGGCCCTTCATATACACGCTCTTTTCCTGTAGCTATAACCTGTTTGACGAAATGCCTCTGAGATGAGCTATCTGTACATTGCAAATTGTAATAGGCAATGCTAATTTCACTAGAAACTCTTTTCTGAGTAGATATAGGTAGTATTTATTTGAGGGTTCATCAGAAGAATTGCACCAATGTTATTGTGTATATCTGGAAAAGCAATTTGAGAGAAGGGTTTAGTGGGTTTAGTGTATTCTCTACTGTTATTGAGGAGTGTATGCATTGGGGAATTTTTGGATAGTTGGAATCTACTACATTTGGGTGCTGGGAAAAAGCAGAAGAAAATAAAATGGGGGTTCTTGGGAGGGAGATAAGAACTGTTTTCTCTTATGATGGAACAGAAAAAAATAAAAATGACAATGAAAATATTTTTTGTTTTTGAGAACTGATTAAGTTCAATATTTTCTGAATTTGTTGTTCAAGTTTTAAAAATTGCAAGCAGTTGAAAATTTGGAAGGTCCCAAGGGAACATGTTTATTGTTGTTGTTTCTAAAACAATATAGTTTTAAGAACATGTTCGTGGAAAATCAATAGAAACTGCCATTTAAGCGGGCCTAATGCAACAATTCAGCTTCACTTTTGTGTGAGTTCTTGAGGTTTTGGATATGAAAATGACATTAAGCATAGCCATGAAACATATATTTCAAAATTCTATTCTCTCTTCTTTTCTTCAGTTTTCTCTGTCATTAATGTTTTGGGAATTTGTTTACAAAGTGTAATTCTTGATATTATTATTTAGATTTATGTTGAATTTGGGTATCTGCTTGTTGCTGGGTACTCCTGCAATAATTCATTGGGTTGGCTGATTGTCTCATTGTGAGTCATTAACCATCTTTTTAATTTTTTCCTTTTGTAGTCATGCAAAAGAAATTGTTGCAGTCATAATGCAAGGTTGGTACATCTTGTCTTCCTGTTGAAGTCAAGGTTCCAATCCTTTTCACAAAAATCCTGACAACTGGTGCTTTGTTCCAGTTCATGCTTGATTTGATAGGCACTAAAACCAACCTTGATATTCCAAAACAGTAGAGGCCTGTTGGAACCTGACAAGCTCAACTTGAATATCCTCACTGTCAGTATTCCAAAGGGCACCATCAATCTATTGGTGAATTCCTCCCCTCTAGGCACCCCATGTCTAGATTCAATTCAGTTATACTGTTCAATTGCTTATCATTGAGATTGAGGCAATCCCTACCATCGAATTCTCCGCAATTTGGTGGAACTGAAAGTGGTGTTCTGCATATGAGATCCAACCAGTTGAACCTTATCTCTGTTGTGGGAATTCAATTTTCACTCAAGGATGCCCCAATCATGATCCCACAAGTGGGATATCTGCAGTAACCTGTCTTTTGCTTTCCTCATAGTACTTTTTGCACTAGGATTATTGGTTCTTGAACCTGGAACAATACAAGTTTTATGTAAGCCTGCTTCAATTTGATAATATAGATATCAGTAAAGTGTACTTTCCTGAAATGCCAAATTATTTAATTTGTAACTGCCTAGATGCATAAACTAAATAACACGGAAGTAGAGTTAAGTTATAATATCAATTATTTATTTTTTTAATAATAAGTTCCTAATGATAACCTAACTGCTTTTTATTTTAAAATATTTTTATTGTTTTTATTTTCAAGAAAAGAAAAATGTGTTAATGGGGTCAGTGAATACAGGCCCCAAATAGTCAACTCAGCAAGGTTTTAATCCCGAATATCCCAGTTATTTGGGTTGGCTACATGAATTTCTTTTTGCCATTTCACTTTATCTCAAGCTATTTCCTCCATTAAATCATTGACACTTATATCTTTTCTCATCATTTCTACACACAATCTTTTTCGCTATTCATTTATTCTTTTGGTATCTTCATCTTGAATAGCATCACTCCTCCATGCTGGTGCATTCATAGTCATTTGTTGCACAGGGTGGAATCATCTTAGATGAAATTTCCTTATCTCATCCTTGATCAATGTCCTATCTTTCCCCAAATTGCCATTGATCATTCTTATCATCTTCATTCAGCTAAACTCTTTATTTATTTCTCATGAAAAGTTTGTTTTTTAGTTGTCTGAAATTCTGTACCACGCACTATGGCTGGCTTTGTAGTGGTCTTGTAAATTTTCCATTTTAATTTCTTAGATGGTTTTTCATTGCACAACACTTCAATGCATTTCTCCACTTTATCCATCCTGCTGTTATTCTGTAGGTAAGGTCCTCTGTGATATCCCACTGAATGGATAATTGATCCAATACAACAGAATGATTGCTTTTAGTTTTAGGTATCCCGTGGTTATCAGTTTTCATTAGATCCTTGTTTCTATCCCTAGTTTTACTACAATTACTTTCAATATATTCCCTCTTAGACATCAATCTTTTGGTGAAGGAACCCAACAAGAATTTTGTCTTGGGTGACTAGTGGTCATAGAGGGTCTTGAAGACACTAACATTGGACGTAGAGATAGGTGATTGCATTGCTCCTTGTGGCAGCCTAGATTGGCTAATGAAGAAGTTGATAGGTTGACAAGAGAGCAGTTATTTCTCTTGTTGATTTCCTTGGAGATTTCATGCCCCCTTGAGTTTGATGCACTGTTTCCGTAGGGATGAGAAGTCAAAGAGTTTCTATGTTAGGGACTTCTGTTTTTGTTTTTTTTTTTGTTCAGTTTTCATTTTTTTAGGAGGGAGGGAGGACGGGGGGGGGGGGGGGGGGGGGGTGGTGGTGTTGTTAGAGAGAGAGAGAGAGAGAGGAAAATATGTACCTGACTTGTCTGAAAATTGCTCTCATCATTTTTTTAGGAGGGAGGGAGGATGCGTCGCACTTCTTTTTCCTTGCACTAGTATAGTAGACCAACCAACTAGAGCTTTTTAAATCTTATCTTTCCTTCCCTTCCCTTCTTTGGACCAAACACAACGATTAGTGTATTTGGGGAGGATTTATATTTATATGTTTATTTTTTGTTTTTTAAGGGTCAATTGGTACTTTATTTGCTTTTTGATCTGGGGCAATCAATCCCACCTGGACCTCAGCCACTTGCAGTCAAGGCAATTTGGTAAAATGTAAGCTTCTCTTGTTTTTTTGTAGTCATCGTTTTGTCACTATGTCACTCTTATAAAATGTAAAACCATTTGAAATGGTCTCAATTTGTGTCTTATGGTACATCATCAATAATTAAAAGTTCTTTTATTTCTCAACTTTGATGTTGCCATTCCTATTCAAATAATATTTGTTAGTGTTTCTTGAATTCCACACCAATCTGAAGGTTTTCTAATCATTGCCTTTTCTATAGGGGCTTATGGAACTGCATGTGGTTCAGATTCTTTTTTATCTCATGGAGATGGGCTTCTCGGATTATCTTCATTTTCTTGTTTTGCTTCAATTTTGTTGCAGAGGCCTATGATCATTCATCTCTTTCACTTTCATATGATTGTGAAGATGTTAGCAGTTATTATGCCCAAGTGGAGCATTTGGAAGGTGAAGCGCTGAAGAAAAAATTGAATTCAATCATTTCAGAACATCGATCCTTGTCCTACAAAGAGGTGATTCTATTAGAGTACTTTTTTCCTCCTTACTACTGCTATGGGTGCCATTATTATCAGTACAGCTATAATACTGATTCCTAATATTTATTCTGGTGCTTTTGTATCAGAAAGTCTGAATAATTGGCTCTGAAATACAGGTATGGAATGCTCTCAAGATTCTTGATGCTGCTGATGTAGATAATCCAGAAGCTTCGTTAGGAATGTATGTGGCTGATGTATCTAATATTTCTTTGAAAATGTTTAATTTGTACCTGTTACTTCAACTATTTGATTCATGCTATGTCACTTAGTTTCTTATGTGCAGAGTTGAAATTTACTCATTAAGAGTTGTCTCAAAGGACTTGGCAGGAAAACCTGAAGGATGGAATAGTGAGTTAGCTAACTTCATTTTCTGGAGTTATATTGTTCTGGTGCTTAGTTTTTGAATGCTATCATTTTCAACTTTAGGCTAACGTTTTAATGGTCATAGACATATGTTTAGGAATGATTTTGATGAGCAACGGCCACAGAAGCAACAGGTAATGTATGCGTAATGCATATATGGGCCAATTTTCCTAGAAATATATGCTTCTCGTCTGGTCATGGTCCTCTCCCAAAATCTATCTTTGACAGGAACCTGTCTTGCTGGTTAGGTTTTACATCTAAATTTGACTAAAATGCTAAAACTTTGACACACAGACAAATGGATGAATTATACCATTTCAAGAATAAAATATGCAGATTCTTTGAAAACTATGGGCAGATGTGGAAATTAGCAGCCAGGAAACATACTTCACCTTTTTTTTTGCTGTTTTGATTGTGAAATGTGAAAAATAAAATGTTTTCTTTATTCATGGAACTACCTAGAGGGGCGGTCAATAGGTTGTCCAAGCTTTTATGGTCCGATTTCAACTTTTAATATTCTTTTAGTTTCCCATTAATTCAGGATCAACCATGTCAACTTCAAGGATATGAGAGACTGTAAAAGATTCAATCCACAATAATCAAGGACAGATGATGTACATGGAAGCCACCTACAGATACATCTATAGGTGTAAAACCACTGGTCCAATTGATAGCAAATCAAATCCATTAAATATGCAAAGAAGGTACATATTATCTTATTTGGATGCGCCTACTCTTGAAGATCTTATATTGGTCAACACCTATACTACTCTTTCACGTCCTTGACATAGCACCTCGTGCTTCTAGTCGAGGCTAGTAGATCGACATGCCTCCTTATCTTTCCACCAAGAGGACTTTTAAGATTTGTTCTTAAAAGATTTTGAGAGTTAGAAGAATAGCATAGAGCTATGACAATGTTCTCAATTACGTTTGTAACTTTAGATAGTCTTAAACCTAGGTATTTATGTGCAAACCTAGGAGTTCTCAATTACGTTTGTAACTTTAAATAGTCTTAAACCTAGGTATTTATGTGCAAATCCTAGGAGTTTTTTAATTGGAATAACTTTGGAAGGCAATACATCAAAATGACAATTTCAAGTAATTTAAAAAATGTGATTTTTACTCTTTAAAAAAAAAAAAAAAATCCTAAACATGCCCAAATTGTCCTAAGGGAGACATTTGAATTGTCATAGGCTGTTTCAACTATCTCCTTGAAGATGTTCGTACTACTTATGGGTGGTTGAAGCGTGCCATGTTGAACATTTGAACAGTGGAGGGATGCTTGAATTGGCCTTATTAGGTGTTTTAACGACCTTCTTATTACACGTCCTAACATTTTTCCAACTTTAATATTTTTCATGTTTTGCTTTGTTTTTCAGCTTTACTCAATTTTATATTGCCATTACTTTGTCTCACATTTCCAAGCACATATTTACCTCATCTGAACTCGATTTTTGAGTAACTTGAACTGAATAAAAAACTGTTAAAACTCAAGGAGGTAAACTGTGTTGGATGAGTGCATAATTGAAATAAAATTGCCAACCTAATCTAGCTAGTTTAAAGCACCAACAAAATGTACTTCAATTTTTTTGGGAAATATGCTTTTTTGATCATACTATCAAAGATGAATAAGTGTCATGTAACGCTCTATGTTGAGTGTGGGAATGGTAAGATAATGCCATCTGAAAGATCCATACCTATATATTTGTACTTTCTAAAATGTAAAAAAGTTGGTGTTGGAGAAAATATGTGGCTCACCACCTCTCATACCCAATTGCCTTCTTCCCTTAGTGCTTCCATAGCTCTATCTCTTAGACCTCCTACCTGTGACCCCAGACGACCTGCCTTTTGTCAAGGCTTTTTGGCTATTCATTTTCACCTCTTACTCCTATTGAGGATTAGCAAAAAGTGGGAACTGACTTTCATGGTAGCTTTGCATGTTAATGATACTTGTTAAGCTTAGGAGACCTGTAACAGCAAAAAGGCTTATGTAGTAAAGCCATAGCCTTCCAAAGATCATGAGCAGCACCATTGCTAACCAGCAAACTAAAGACATGCAACTCCATGCATACTTTGGAATCTTTTAAAGCTAATAACCTTATTGGAAGACAGATAATAGGATAGGTGATATTTGGAGGCATTGGTGGGTGGGGTTGAGGGTGAAGATGGGGGTGCGATAAGTGGCATTCATGCAAAATTTGTAAATTACTACAAAATGAAGAGTCACGGTCTGAAAAAGTTCTCTCTTGGCTGGACATATGACAGGTTCCCATGATCCTCGACTGCTCTCCAGCTAACTTGATCAATGTGTTATCCTTGGCCAGTAGGCCCAGTACCACATGACATATTTTGCATTTAAAGTCACCATATCCAAGATTGGAGTTGTCCAAATGAAACAACCTAGTTCCTGTTTTTATGGAATGAGGATGAACAAAAAAAGCCCAACTCAGTAAGTCTTCCATCCAAACATATTTGACCCTGAATTCTTCTTGAGCGCTTGACCTAGCTACTGCTTGTTACTTCTTAATGATCCTAACTAGTGCTTTATGTCAACATGTACCCTAACTCTTCATTTTTCCTCTGTTTTGCGATTCTAGCTCATTTTAGTCAAGTACCAAGCTTCAATATCGAGTTGTTTTCTAGAAAGGAGGAGAAAATAGAGGAAAATAAGAGTGTTTTCTCTATTTTGTGATTCTAGCTTATTGTAGCCAAGTACCTAGTTCTGGAACCAAGTCATTTGGCAGAAAAGAAGAGAAAATAGAGGATAAAGAGGGGAAGGAATGGTGGGTTTGTTAAAGGTTGGAAGATATGAAACTTTCTTCAAGAATACCAACTTTAACAAATTTTCACATCCATAATTTTGGCCACCACATAACATACAATATATGACAATAAACACATGATGTGCTCTTATCCCATCATGATCACTAGAATAGGGTTTGGGAGAGTGTTTGAGTAATATAAAGGTTTAGCATTATAATATGCCATCTTGATGGTATAGGTGCTTCATATTGTTGCCCATTTGGGTTGCAATTCATTTGTTGCAAAGATAAAACCGTGATGCTCCAAAACTGATCGCTATCATTTTCTTGCTTTCTTATTGTTTTGAATTGTTATAGAACGGCTTTATTTCAGGGATAGTTGGTAGGATGAAGCCTTAATGGATATAGCAAGGATGTCAGGGATGCGGCTTAGGCATAGTAGGTCTGGACACCTAGGATGAAACAGCCTTCTATGGTAGTGGCACTATCCCATAGAATGAATTATCTTAAAAATGAAACATCCAGTTTTCTTTTTTTAAGTATGGGTTTAAATTGATAGTGATACATATTATTGGACTTGAACAACATGCCGTACCTCATTGATTGGCCATTTTTGTTATGACACAGTAATAGAACAGTAGAGAGAAGAAGAATATAGGGGAGAGGAAAAGAATACCTGGGCCGTAGTTTAGTACTACTAGTTTAGTGTTGAAAATTTCACATTGCAAAACATGACTAAAATTGACCTCAACTATAGTTCAGTTGATGTAGTTTAGTAGTGAGTATTCCTGTCTCAACAACAAGCCCATAGTCGACCTTGCTCTGATACCAATTGATGTAGACAAATAGAAGTAGACGAGGGAAATTCTAAAGAAATAAAAATATATTATTAATAAAAAAAGTCTGAAGTATTTAACATCACCAAGTTTATATAGATTAACAATCCTATTTGTAGTAGGAAACTAAATTTAATAATCCTAAACTCTAATAAAACTGTCACTAAACAATAATAACTCTAAAATAAATAATAAATAATGAAATCTACCACTTCCTATAGTCATGCCTAACATAAGTGTGTAATTTAACATCTTTACTGCTATCCAATGGTCACTTGATCTTGAGACTAACCATACTTTAGGGCATGCTGGTCTTAGATTTATTTCATAATAATGTGTTATTTGGTCTCACTTCTTGTAGTTGCATTAGCATTATGTATTAACTATACTGAAGTTGTTGTTGCTAATATAATATTTTATTATAAATAACTTACGACCTTGCTTGCTACCAGTCTTACCCTGATTTCATTCTGAATTGTGTTACAGTTTAACCAACTTAATTTTATATATTGGCTTATAGCCTGCAAGTTAGCTGCAAGATGCTCTTCAATATCTTCTATATATCAAATGCAAAATATCTATGAGTGTCAATATATATGTCCAAAATTCCTGTCATAATTTTCCTTGTTATGCTGCAGATTCTATGCTCTTTCTTAATCAGTAACTGTCATTCTCTCTGCATTTTTATTATCTCAATCTGATCGTTGGTATTTTCTTAGCTCCTGCAACATGTGTGTGAGTATTAATGGTACTTTTTTTTCAGGGGAACACCTATGGCCTCGGTCTTATGGTTTAATTGATCATCCCTCCTTGACTGATTTACACAACATTCGCCCTGCAGATGTGAATGGTAAGATGGGTTTTTCCAGGTGTCATTGGAAAGTTGATCTTTAATGGAACGTAGTTAAAGTTTCTTGCAGTGAATTCATCTAGGGGAAACAAATACTATGGAGAATGTGGTGTCAAGTCAAACAAGTGTTTGAAGCCAGCAAACAAGGAAGCGGCTTCTGACACAGAAACAGACAAGGAGAAATGGACACCACCT
Organism: Vitis vinifera; assembly: GCF_030704535.1. Taxonomy (NCBI): domain Eukaryota; kingdom Viridiplantae; phylum Streptophyta; class Magnoliopsida; order Vitales; family Vitaceae; genus Vitis; species Vitis vinifera. The sequence continues at coordinate 18,167,935 of NC_081815.1, read as the reverse complement.
CTGCAGGTTCATTCTTTACTATTGGCAGTTGCAATATTTTAGGTTGTGTATGCTCTTTCAGCAGCCTAAGTTGTTTTTTTTTGTTTTTCTTTTTTCTTTTTGAAAGGCTTCAACAGCATGTGCTGATTGCTACATCCTGATGTCACATTTCTGAACATAACTTGGCTCACTTGTGAGTTTGTGTGCTTGTTGGTCATGGGCAAGCATCATGTTGACAGTAGTCACATCTGAGTTCAGTCTGCAGCCAATTTTCATTTATTTAAAATATGTCTAAACTGCCCAGAAACGGGTGAACCTTGTTAGCTACCATAGATGTATATTAAATTTGTCCCCTGACCTGAAGGCTGAAGTCTTTTTCCCCCTAACATAACAGAGGATGAGTTGGTGATAAGTTTACACATGTAAGACATCATAAATTTTTTAAAAGACTAATAGTCCATTAATATAGCACTTTACCACTTACCCACACAAAAACATCAAAATAGGTATTTGGGCAGATGCTTTTAGAAGGTCCTATTATTTACTTTAGGGATAACATAAAACTTAGAGATGATTAATAAGAGTGTGTTTGGTAGTATTTTTATTCGAAGTACTTTTAGTATAAGTGTTTTCTTCAGAAGTGTTTTTTAGAGAATCATCTATCAAGTGTTTCTCTAGGAAACACTACAAATAATTTGTCAACTTTTTAATAGTGCTTTCCAAGTTTTGCCAAACGTCTGATTTTTTTTTTTTTTTTTTCAAAAATGCTTTTTGTGATAGAAGTTCTTTCTAAAAGCATTGCCAAACGGATGCTAAATCTGATCCAAGCGTGATGCTTGGTAATGCTTGACAATAAAATTCTCGAACTTAGCCTTTCAGTCTCAAAGGGCATAATTTGAGATGGCAAAGCTTGTTATGGCATGTTTTCGTGTTGTTATCATCAAATTTCAATTACTGAACCTCAATCACGTTAATCATTATTTCGTATTTGAGCATGCTTTGGCCTTTTTGGTTCTGCCATCGGTCACAGACTTTCAAAATTTGACATTCTGACTCATTCCTCATGGTATTATGTACTGAACTCATGACCTCAGGACCAGTTTCCAATTATTCATGGTTTACATTTTACTAGTATTTTTCCCCCAAAAAGAAGCGGAATCTTTGTTGATAATGAAGAAGATACATTTTGTACTAGTATTTGGGAAAAGTTTAGGAGCTGGCACACATCTACAAATGAAGCCTGTTTGAATGTCTGTACTCATACCTCATCACATTTTTTCATTATTAGGGTCCCTCGTGGTGGTTTCTCCACCTGGAAAAAGAAATTTATCATTTTTCTTAAACCATGTTCTGGTGCATTTAATTTGTTGCATTCATTCTTTACCTTTTCTTATAAAACCATTATTGCATGCTCAACTTATTTTCCATGTTATGTGATTTCAGGTTAGAGGGGATATTGCAAGGGCATTAATGTACATGGCTGTGGGTTATGGGTTTCATCAACCAGGTGGTGGCCCTGGCCTTCGACTGTCTGATTCTCCAAGCATAAGTAGGTCAAAAATATTTTAGTAGGATGATCTCTCTCTCTCTCTCTCTCTCTGTAAACTTTATGCTCTTGATGAGAAAACCAATGGAGGCTAGACCTTATTTACTCATTTATTTGCATGAACTTGCCTGATCCTCTTAAGCATACTCATCGTTTATTTTGTGCTATTTTTTGACATTCACTAAACAATTAAATTAGAATATACTAACCAAATTTTGGAAATTACTCTTTGGTTAATCTCAGCCTTTCTTTTAACGTTTGTAGAGTTCAATTTTGTCTTGTTTACATTTTTCTGATCTTCAATTTGGAGCTTAACTAATATGTTTCTTGAATGTTTTTTCTATTTCTTATGACTTCCCTCAGTCAAACACATAATGTTATCACTTTGCCTTGTTTTGCAGCTTTTCATTTTATTGGGCTGTTTTCCTTTTTCTTTTCATGTCCATCTTCCTTCATTTTTCTTTTTCTTGTTCGTCCCAAAACCCTAAAAATTGACTTAAGCAACAAGCTTTGTTGCAAAAGAGCCTGTTGCTTTTGTGTACTTCTTACATAGTCTTCATTACTGTTTCATGAAACATCAAAATGATGCTATTAAGAAAATGAAAGAATTCAAAATCTAAAACTGAACCTGGTAGCCTCTTCATGAAATTCAAATTTGTTGGTCCATGTTCTATTGTGTCTCCTACTTCAGAAGTTAAAGTTGTGTATCTTCCTTGAAATTAGACATTGAATGGCTTGACATAGATGATAATGTTTGTCTGGTCACCTGTTTCTGTAGGAAACAGGGAGATGGGACTGCTGTCTACGTTGTTGGAATGGAATGAAATTGATCCACCATCAAGAGAAGAGAAGTTGAGAAATGAGAGAATATGCAAGCTCTACCAGCACAACAGAAATCCATTCGTTGATCATCCAGAATATGCCAATCTTATATGGAAGCAAGCTACTCCAAGCCAACGGAATCGTTACAACCCTTCCTAAAGACATGGATCAATGACATTTCAGTACAACGGTCAAGGGAGAGATCAAAAGGAGGGATCTCAATCCTGACTGTGAACCCATTTATTCATCTTTATCTAAACTTTGCTGTGAATGGGTATTGGAAAATCAGAGAAGTTAAAAAAATTGGATGCTTAGAGCCCTCCAAGTGCTCTATTGCACTTGTAACTAGCAAATGAAGAATCTATATCCAGCACTGATTTTGTCCATTGTAGATATATTTAAAGGATGACACCCATAATTAATTTTAATTTAATGATTATGAATTTATTACTTAAATTATATTGTTACTTAGTAGGACAATTGATCAAGTTGAATAGTATACTGGTATCTAGAACCTGTTTTGTTAATATGTCATAAGGTGGCTAATATGGGAACTTTGGAGATACTTTACAATAAATGATAACTTCTGTTCCATGAAGGTAGAATCGAAGCTTTGAGGAGGAAGATGAAGATGATAGAGTGGCCTCCTGGACTGTGTTCACCAATTATTCTCAAAATCAGCTGGTATTGGTAAGGACTCTAAACTTGTCTTTAATTTCAATTTTATAAAGTTTGTGTTCTGATTCTCTGAGGTTTATATTGTCAGTAGCATGATTTGTTGATTGGATGAATAAAAGGGAATTCTGATTCTCTGAAGATTTATAATGCTTGACCTGAAAACCTAAGCTTGCTGAATTGTTTGGCTCACCTCTTGCAACATTTTTCAGATAACGAGCTTTTGGATCAGAACTGGTTCTGTGTAGAGGCTTGACTCGGAGCCTCAGCCATATAGAATGCTGACTATACCCTAGTTTCATTTATATCTTTGGTCCTTTCAATATAACAACCTTTGTTTGTCATGGACTTGGACCTCTCCTAAGTTCCCATTCGACAATTACTCAACTCAAGCATACCTTATTTCTTTTTGTAGGATGTGCTAATGACTATATCCTAGTTTCATTTGTATCTTTGGTTCATTGGGTGTAACAATACCTGTTTGTCATGGATTTAGACCTCTCTTAAGCACCCGTTCTGCACTTGACAACTCAGGCTTACTTTTTCCTTGTACTGGATGTGACCTAGGAGGCTTGACTTGGAGCCTCAACTATACTGAATGCTAACTATATCCTAGTTTCATTTGAATCTTTGGTTCTTTTAGTGTTACATTTGCCACAGAATTAGACCTCTCCTAAGTACCTATACAACAATTACACAACTCAAACTTACTTTTTTCCTTTTTTGCAGGATGTGACATAGGAGGCTTGACTTGAAGCCTCAACCCTATAGAATGGTGACCACACCTAGTTTCATTTGTATCTTTGGTTCTTTTGGTGTAACAATACCTTTTTTTTCAGACTTAAATCTTTCCTAGGCACCTGTACAACAGTTATAAAACTCAAGCTTACTTTTTCCATGTGACATAGGAGGCTCAACATGGAGCCTCAACTGTAGAGAATGATGACTATACACTAATTCCGTTTGTATCTTTGGTTCTTTCCATGTAACAACACTTATGTCTGACGGAAATAGACCTCTGCTAAGCACCCATATGGCAATTAGACAACTCAAGTTTACACTATTCTTGATGCAGGATATGACATAGCTTGACTTGGAGCCTCGACCTTATAGAATGCTGACTATATCCTAATTTCATTTGTATTGTTGGTTCTTTTGGTCTAACAGACCTCTCCTAAGCAGCTGTATGATAATTAGTAATTACACAACTCAAGCTTACATTTTTCATTTGGCAGGTTGTGACCTAAGAGGCCTCTCCTGACTTGGAGCCTCATTCATTCATCCTTATTGTTGGTTCTTTTGGTGTGACAACACTTATTTGTCCCAAAATTAGGCCTCTCCTAACCAGGTCCAACAATTAGACAATTCAAGCTTACTTTTTTCCTTGTAGAGGCTATCATACATCAATTCTTCAGTTACACCCAATGTACTTGTGCAGGCATGGCATGACATGATTGTGGATATGGGTTCCTCCTTATACATTCTTGTTTTACTTTGGATGTGAATGTTTGATTTTTTTGGTTGATATTTTTCTATTTTTTCAACTTTCTTTGTAATAATTATATAAGAGAAAAAGAAGAGTTTATGAAAAGTGAATTTTCCTAAGAATATTTATGGATAAGAAGAAAAAAATAAATCAGAGGGAAAAAATGGAAACTTCTAAAAAGGTTATCTTTTGAATTGATTTTGTTTATTATTATTATTATTATGTCATATCCTAACACTCATCTGTTTTTTTTGGATCCTTTCTAGTCAAATCCTTGTATCCTAAAATTTTGAGTTATGAAGGGTCTAATATTTAGACACATTTGCCCCTGACACTCATACCTGACAAACCATGCAACATAGTTTACAGGATATAACCTTCCCATTAGGAACATCAAACTTGTCGATTATCTTCCCATCAGTTGCAACTTTCACAACAGTTGCTTTCTTATGGGAGCCTTTAACTAGCTGGAACAGTTTAGAAAATGTTGTCAGCAAGTGCTTTAATGCCTTAGAAGTGTGCATAATGTCACGGACTTAGTCGTTCACTAAGCTCGTGTGACACTTAGGTAAGTCAAGGCGCTTGATCTTGCTAAGTCAGCCTTGCTTCCCAATGCTTAGCTTGCTCGGCTAAGACACTCGCGACTCAAAAGCTTAAGAAGCTTAGTAGGCAACTCTTTAAAGAATGGAAGCTTTCACTAACTTAAGGAAACCTTTACAAGTGCTTGGATGCTCACTTGTTTGGTGCCTTGGCCAAATGAGGCCCTCACCTATTTATAGGCGCCAATAGAACTCTCTGGAACCTTGGAGGGTTCCTTACAACTCAAGACTATTCTAGAATGTCCTACATCATTCTAGGTACAAGCCTATGTACAAGTATATACAAGAGACTTCTGGAATTCTCTAGAAAGCCCTAGACTCCTCTCATGCCTTCCACCATAGTGTAGAATTGTGTGGATTCCTCCAAGCTTCTCTAGAACCTTCCACACTCTTCCCACTCTAGGAGTCTCCAGAAGCTTCCTGGCTCTATATAAGCCCATGGGGAGGCTCATTTGAATCAGCTTGTGACAATAAGCTCAAACCCATCAGAAGTCACTTGCACCACAACAAAATTTGTTAGCTTTCTCAATTCATACTCTCCTTCCCTCTTAGGTCTCGTTTGGAATAGCTTTTGTTTTAACTTTAGTAGGAAGCTGAATTGAAAGTTATAAATTTAAAAAAATAATATTGGTATTATAAAAAATTTATTAAATATGAAAGAACTTCTTGAGCTCTTGTATGAGTCTAAATAGCGGTTTTATAAAAAGTAATATTTCATTGACTTTCATATTAGGTCGTACTGCTCCAGCCATATTGAATCTGCTAAGGACCTTCTTCATATACTCTTCCTATGATAGTTTAAGGACCTTCCTGTCCCTAGTAATTCTCATCTCAAGGATTTGTTTTGTAGCACCTAAATCCTTCATTGCGAACTCCTTTAATAACTTCTTTTCAGTTTGTCAATCTCATGTATGCTAGTCCCCGCAATCCACATATCATCAACATAAGCAGTAAAATAATGTAGGAGCCATCAAACCTCTTGATACAACAACAATTATATGCCTAACACATCAAATAACCATTATTGCTCATGAAGTTGTTGAACTTCTTATACCATTGTCTTGGAGTCTGTTTCAAGTCATATAGACTTTTTTGTAGCTTACACACTATTTTCTTTTTTTCCTGAACTTGAAAGCCTTGTGTCTAATGCATGTAAATTTCTTCCTTCAGATCACCATGAAGAAATGTTGTTTTTATGTCCATCAATTGTAAATGCAAATTATTTATTTATTTATTTATTTTTTGCCACTAACCCAAGTACTATTCTGATTGTTGTCAATTTGACCATTGGGGAGAAAATCTCTATGTAATCAATGCTTTTATTTTGCTAAAAGCCTTTTACTATGAGCCTTGCTTTGTACCTCTTGCTACTATCATGTTCTACCTTTATTTGATATACCCATTTATTCTACAAAGCTTTTTTCCCTTTTGGTAGTTCTACCAATTGCCATGTTTGATTGGACATCAACAAATCCATGTCATCCTTCATGACTAACTCCCACTTGATTGATTCATCAACTTGCATTGCTTCTTCATAACTCTTTGGTTCACCTCTATCAATAAGCAAAATGTAGTTAAGTAAAGGAGAATATCTCTATGATGGCTTAATAGTTCTAGAAGATCTTCTAAGTTCAATCATAGGAGTAGATTGATTTACTTATGGGGTTACATTTTCTTAATCTTCTAGGGGTGTGGTTTCTTAAACTTCACAGACATTCACTTGTAAATTGTTATTCAAAAAATCTTTTAAGTGAACTACCTCATGCATCTTCACTTCAGAATCTGCATTGTTTGAAACTTTGCCTAACCTATCTTTATAAATTACATACTTGTTAAAGATCACATCCTTGTTTATAATGATTTTGCGATTTTGATCATCCCAAAAACGATAACCAAACTCGGTGCCACCATAACCAATAAAGAAACATTTCTTAGATTTGGAATCAAGTTTACTTCTTATAGCAACATCAATATGAACATAAGAAAAACAATCAAACACTTTCAAAAAAGAAAAGTCTACATTTTTGCCACTCTAAATCTCTTCAGGTATTCCACAATCCAAAGGAACCGAATGACCTTTATTGATCAAGTAAGCTGCAGTGTTAACTGGATTTGCCCAAAATGTCTTGGGCAATCCTACATGAATCCTCATACACCTCACACGCTCATTTAAGGTCTTGTTCATCATTTTAGCCACACCATGTTGTTGAGGTTTTCTAGGAATAGCTTTTGTTATCTTGATCCCATTTTCAGCGTGATACCACTTAAAATCATCATCAATGTACTCCCCCTCATTATCAGACTTCAAACACTTCACTTTTAAGTTTGTCTCATTTTCAACCTTAGCTTTCCACTTGCATCAAACATATCATATTTATTCTTTAGAAAATAAACTCATACCTTCTTAGTTAAGTTATCAATGAATGTCACATAATAGTTGGATCCTCCAAGAGAGGCTATAGTCAAAGGTCTCATACATTTGTATGAACCAACTTCAAATTTTCTTATTTTAACTCCTTATCGACTTTGGAGAAGCTTACCATTTTCTGTTTTCCAAAAATGCAACTCTCACACAATTTGTGCTCAATAGATTTCAACCCTGACAATTTATCATTTGATATGAGTAATTTTATTCATTTTTCACTCATGTGTTTGAGCCTGCAATGTTATGAATTTGAATTGCATTACTGTCAACAATAAAAACCATATCTCTACAACTGGATGTCATGTATAGTGTTCCAGTTTTGTTCCCTTGTGCAATAACCATGACGCATTTCGTAACCTTACATGCACCATCGGTGAAGGTCACATTATGTCCATCATCAAGCTACCCTACCAAAATAAGATTACACATCAATTTTAATATATGTCTCACCTTATGAATATTCCACACAAAATTGTTTGACATTTTTAGACGAATGTCTCCAACACCCACAATATCCAATGGTTTACCATCTACCAAATACACCTTCCAATAATTCCCAGAAACATAGGGCTTGCTTGGTTGCTGTTTCAGAAAACTGTTTTTTGTCTTTCAAGACAAAAAAACACTCAAAAACACATTTGGCAATTGTTCTCCGTGTTTTCAAATTTGTTCTTCGTGTTCTCAATTTGATGGTTTTGGAGAACAATCTCAAGTTGTTTTCCCTGTTTTTTACATTGTGAACTAAACAAAAAAAACACACAAAAAATCACGAAGAACAAAAAAAAAAAAAAAAACACAGGTAGAGAACAAATCACAAACTTTCAAACCCTCAAAAAATGCATCATACAGTAAATTAAATTAAATCCCAAATCCATACACAAATAACAAACCCTAACATTTGTGTTCTCAATTTTTTTTTTTTCCCAATTTCCTTCTCCAAATGAGAAAATTGATGGCGGTAATGTTGGTGATGGTGGCTATTGCAATATGAGCTTCATATGGAAGAATTGATGGTGACAATGTTGGTGTAACGACCCACTCCCAACCGTGTGGATATGGGGTCAACCCCCACATCGAGGTCAGAAATCGACTCTAATACCATTTGTAACGACTCGCTCCTAACCGTGTAGATATTGTCCTCTTTAGACTTAAATGGGTTCTCACGACTTTAAAACGTATCTATAGAGTTACGAAGAGTCCATACTTATATAGCGCCAGGAATTTTCCTCCCTATTCGATGTGAGATGTCACAAACACCCCCCATGTAAACACAAGGTCCTCGTTATGTCCCATAGGATTGTGGGGTCAAACAGACAAACACCCTTACGGGACCAAACAAACCCCACACTGAGGTCAGTGATCGACTTTGGTACCATTTATAATGATCTGTTCCCAACCGTGTAGATATTATCCGCTTTAAACCCAAAGGGGCCTTCACAGCTTTAAAACGAGTCTACTTGGTTAAGATGAACCTCTACATATATAGCGTCAGGAACATTCTTCCCTATCCGATGTGGGACATCACACCCACCCCCTTCCTCATCCTCCCCTCCATGTAGACACAACATCCTCGTTGTGTCCCACGGGATTGTGGGGTCAAACAAATACACCCTTACAGGACCAAACAAACCCCACACCGAGGTCGGGGATCGACGCTAATACCGTTTGTAACGAATCACTCCCAACCGTGTAGATATTGTCCGTTTTGGATCCAAGGAGGCCCTCACGGCTTTAAAACGCGTCTACAGGGTTAAGAAAAGTCCATACTTATATAGTGTTAAGAATTTTCCCCTTTATCCGATGTGGAATGTCACAAACACCCCCCATGCAGATACAATGTCCTTGTTATGTCCCATGGGATTGTGGGGTCAAACAGACAAACACCCTTATGAGGCCAAATAAACCCCACACCGAGATAAGGGATCGACTCTAATACTATTTGTAACGACCTGCTCCCAACCGTGCAGATATTGTTCACTTTGAACCCAAATGGGTCCTCACGGATTTAAAACGCGTCTACTTGGTTAAGAGGAGCCTCTACATATATAGCACCAAGAACTTTCTCCCCTATCCGATGTGAGACATCACAAACACCCCCCTATGTAGACACAACGTCCTCGTTGTATCCCATGGGATTGCGGGGTCAAACAGACAAACACTTCTTACGGGGCCAAACAAACCCCACACCGGGGTCGAGGATCGACTTCGATACTATTTGTAACAACTCGTTCCCAACCGTGTAAATATTGTCTGCTTTGGACCCAAATGGGTTTTCACGGGTTACGAGGAGTCCATACTAATATAGCGCTAGGAACTTTCCCCCCTATCCGATGTGGGATGTCACAAACTCCCCTTCCCCTCCCATGCAGACACAAAGTCCTCGTTGTGTCCCATAGGATTGTGGGGTCAAACAAACAAACACCCATACGGGACCAAACAAACCCCACACCGAGGTCGGGGATTGACTCTGATTCCATTTGTAACGACTTGCTCCCAACCGTGTAGATATTGTTCGTTTTGGACCCAAAGGGGCCCTTACAGCTTTAAAATGCGTCTACAAGGTTAAGAGAAGTCCATACTTATATAACATTAGAAACTTTCCCTCCTATCCGATGTGGGATGCCACAAACACCCCCCATGTAGACACAATGTCCTTATTGTGTTCCACAGGATTGTGAGACCAAATAGACAAACACCCTTACGGGCCAAATAAACCCCACACTAAGGTCAGAGATCGACTCTAATACCATTTGTAACGACCCGTTCCCAACTGTGTAGATATTGTCTGCTTTGAACCCAAAGGGGCCCTCACGGCTTTAAAACACGTCTACTTGGTTAAGAGAAGCCTCTACATATATAGCGTCAGGAACATTCTCTCATATTCGATGTGAGATGTCACAAAATTTGTAACGACCCGCTCCCAACTGTGTAAATATTGTCCACTTTGAACCTAAAGGAGTCTTCACGGCTTTAAAACGCGTCTACTTGGTTAAGAAAAGTCTCTACATATATAGCGTCCGAAACTTTCCCCCATATCCAATGTGAGATGTCACAAATACCCCCCATGCAGACACAACTTCCTCGTTGTGTCGCATGAGATTGTGGGACCAAACAGAAAAACACCCTTATGGGGCCAAACAAACCCCACATTGAGGTCGGGAACCTAACTCTGATACCATTTGTAACGACCCGCTCCCAATCGTGTAGATGTTGTCTGCTTTGGACCCAAAGGGGCCTTCATAGCTTTAAAATGCATCTACAGGGTTAAGAGAAGTCCATACGTATATAGCGCCAGAAACTTTCCCCCTATCTGATGTGAGATGTCACAGTTGGTGATAGTGGCTACTATAATATGAGCTTCATATGGAAAAATTGATGGTGACAATGTTGGTGATGGTGGCTATTGCAATTTGAGTTTCATATGGAATGACAAAGGTGGGTAAATATGTGTGTTTGTGAGAGAGATGAGAAAAGGAGTAAGGGAATGAAGGTGATGAGATGAAATAGGAAGAAAGGAGCGTGGATTTTGTAGAAATAGCAACCATGAGAAGCAAAAGGGAGAGATTGTGAGAGAGACGCGGGAGAGATCTTAGAGGACGATGAAGAAGAAAGTGGAGAAATAATTTGGGGTTAGGGTCGGTATGCAGGAGGTTTAAAAGATAAAAAATAAAAAAAATAAAAACTATTAAAAAAAACCATTTTTATATTAAAAATTGATACATTTTTTTTTTAATTTTAAAATTACAAAAATTAATTAAAAAATGGATGCAATAAATTTTTTAATATATTTAAAATATTAAGTTGATAAAAAATTATTTTACAAAAAAAAATTAACATATGAAAAAGGCTTTGCATTAATTTAATTGTCAAATTATTTTTATGTTTAAAACACATCTATTATTTTTATTTTAAAAATGAAAACAATTAGAAAGTTTGGAAGGATAAGGTTTGGTAGAAAGTAGGAAAAAAAATGACAGATAGTTAAGAAAATTTCAACTAAATATATTATTATAAATTATAAATCTTTGAATTAATAATATTTGTCTCTAATATTTAAAATAATAAAATATATCTTATTTTATATAATTATCAATATTTTCTTTAAATATTTGCATGCAATATTTCTACCATTAATTTATAGCGCTAACAAAAGTTTTAAATTTGTATTATAACCTTTTATTTATTTATTTTTATCTTTTTATTAAAAAATCTAATCATTTATTGAAGAGGATTACCTTATTGTCAATCCTCCTTTATTATGATATTTAACAACTTATTATTAAAATATTTCATCTTCTTATTTATTATAATTAAAATAAAAGAAAAGAAAAATCAAATTTTAAAATAAAATAAAAAACTAAAAATGTAATTTGATTTCCCATTCAAATCCATCAACCTCTTATTATTATCTTTTGTTGATTTTTTTTATCCATATTTTTTCATAAATTGAGAGGAGTTATGAAAAAAACATTCAATTAAAAAAAAAACTAACTTCCAAACATATTTTTTATTTTATTTGTTCTAAAACACTTTTTTTTTAACTCAACCAAACATGTTTTTTTTTTTGTTTTTGAGAACAAAAACTATTTTTCAGAATTCAATTCCCAAAAACAATTTTGTTTATGAAAACACTAAAAATTGTTCTTAAAAACTATTTTCTAGAACAATTTTCAAAAACACCAACAAAATAGGCCCATAGTTCTCCATAAATTCTTGATGTACAGTTTGTGTGGAAAGATGTCCCTGAGTCGAACACATCATGTATCTCCTCAGTGACTACATTTGCAGCATCACCTTTGTTTTATTTCTTATTTTTCGGTGCTCTATAATGCTCTTTATGTGACCTATTTGCCCACAGTTCCAACATTCCATATTCCGCCCAGATCTGGAATTACTTCTTTCATTCCTCGACTTCAATCTACTTTTATTCCTATTAGAACTTTTGTCATTCCTCCTACGGTTACTTTTGAGATTTAGGGTTGAACTTGATGTTGAGGCTTCACCCAAATCAATTCTATGAACCTCCTCAGCAAGAATCTGATCCCTAATATCATTAAACGTCAACTTGGCACTGCATACAAAGTTACTAATTGTTGCCCTCATGAGCTTTCAACTATTTGATAGAGATGCCAAAAGAATTGGAGCTCGAACCTCATCATTGAAATCAATTTCAATAGATGACGATGGATTAAGAATGGTGTCGAACTCATTGAGATGTGTTGCTACCAAAGCACTTTCTTTCATCTTTAAATGAAACAATTTTTTCATGAGAAATATCTTGTTATTTACAGACGACTTCTCATACATATCAGACAATACCTTCATTAATCCCTTTGGTCGATTTCTCCTTTGTCACATTATGGGCAACGTTCTTTGATAATGTCAACCGAATAACTCTCAACACTTGTCCATCAAGGAGACCCTAATCATTGTCCAACATCTTTTTTGGTTTCTTTCCCAAATGAGGTAAATGAAGTTTCTTGCCGTATAGATAATCTTCAATTTGCATTCTCTAGAAAACAAAATCTATACCATCAAACTTCCCGATTCTAGGGGTCAAACCATTTTCGCTAGCCATCACTCTTAATTAAAACCAAAAGCTTTGATACTAATTGCTAGGATTAAAACACCCTAAACTTATTTTCCAAAAGCAATTATAAACTAATGCGAAAAATAAATAACAAAAGTACATGAGATTTATAGTGGCTCACTCTCAATATGAGAGTTACGTTCACTTGTAGGTACTATAAATTTTCACTATAATGAAATGATCGTACAAGAAAATATCAAAACATCTCACCATCTAGATTTTTCTCTATGCGTTTTTCTATCTTTCTCAATACCCCAAAAAATAAAACTCTCTCAAAGTTGACTACCCTAAACATGATATAAAAAAGACAACCAGAGTATAAAATCCCCAAAATACCCCAACTTAAAATATTCTTACTATTAGGATAATGATTAGGCTCTATAGGTCTTAACAAAAAACTAGCAAGATATGCAAGAAAAATCTCTTTGCCAACTTTAAGAAAATGAGAGGCTACATAAAGAATTAAATAGCAAGTAAGAAAAGTTTGAAAAAAATAAAGAAGATATTTCGACAAATAGTGATTAAATGGAATTAATTTTCTTGGATAACCACAAGAAAACTCATTATCCATTTTAATTACAAATCCCCCCTCCCTTTTTTTGCCTTCGTCAGATTCCCCTGCAAAGCAATATGGAAATCATTCACATTTCCCAAATTACCCCTAGGGTTTTCCACCGTGCCTTTCAACACACACACTCCCGCAAACCCTAGATCCCAAAACCCTAGCGTCTCCCCAGTCCCCACAACGTTCAATCCATTCATCTATGGCGCTTGACCGAATCAGGCACCTGGCCTCCTGCGACAAATCCACCAGAGACGAAGCCCTCCGCCTCCTGCATACATGGCTCCCTTCCCAATCCCAAGTCTCCGAAGAAGACATGAAGAAAGTCTGGAAAGGCCTCTTCTATTCCCTCTGGCACGCCGACAAAACGCCAGTTCAATCCGACCTCATCGACCGCCTCGCTTCTCTCCTCACCACTCTCAACTTGCCCCTTTCAATTCATTATTTTTCCGTCTTCCTCCTCACCATGCGCCGTGAGTGGCCCGGTATCGACGCTCTCAGGTTAGATAAGTTTTATCTCTTGATTCGGAAATTTATGTACAATTTTTTTCTTGTTTTGAAGAATAATTCGTGGGATTTGGAGATCTCGAAGAGATTAATTGTGGTATTGGAGTTGGAGGATGGGAGATTCAGTGGGAATGGTGTTGGGTATCATGTTGCTTCTGTTTTTCTTGAGGAGCTGAGGCCGTTTTTGCCGGTACGGAGAGAGATTGTGAGTGTTTTGTTTGAGCCTTTTGTTGAGGTTATGGGGAGGTCAGCGGATAAGGTGTTGGTGGGGAAGGTGAAGTCGAATGTGTTTGATTTTTTGGTGAGGATGGGTCAGAGATTGTTGGAGGTGAAGAGGTTGGGTGGGGATGAGGGTGGAGATGGGGATGCAGTGGCGTTTGGAACTTTAGCGGTGGGATTTGGGTTTTCAAAGAAGTTCTATGAGTTGGGTTCTGCCCCTGATTGCCTTCAGGGGAATAGGAAAGTCCTTTTTGGTTTGCATGAGGGTTTTGCAAAGTTGGAGAAGGATTTTGCATCGGCACGTATTGAAATTTCTATTCCTGAGGATGATAATTGTGATGAAGATGAACTACCGACTTTGATCCCGATTGCCCAACCTGAGGCGGAAGTGGAAGGTGCTTCTGAAGTTGTTGAAAGTGTTGGTAATGGCTCTGCTCGGAAGGCCTCGAAGAAAAGCAAGAAGCTTAAGAAAGTGTCTGGTGGAAGTGATAAGAAGAATAAAATGAAGAAAAAAAAAAGTCCTGATCTTGTTTCAGAAAACAGTGCTACAGTTGAGTACAATGAAAATGTAACTGTCCCAAACGATGAGAACTCAAACTGTGAACCTTCAAGTGATCAGAGTTTGATAGACTTCAATGAATCTGTGATTTCAAACCTACAGATGCAGTTTGAGAAGGTTGCTGCTGAAGTTGGTCTGGGTAATGAGTTAATGGGTTTGTGTGATTCCCCTACAAGGCCGGTTAATGGTACTGTCTCCAAGAAGAGAAAGAGAGCTAAGAATAACAATGAACATGATGTAAGTAGCCAAGGAGATGATGAAAGCAGTGCTCTTGCAAAGAGTAAAGGGAAGAGTGCCAAGAAGGTAAAGTTTTCCATAAAAAATAACTTGGTGTGGAAGCCCCAGAGTCCTTTACCTCCCCAAAGCTTGAGACTACCACCATCTGTGACCCCTAGAGGCAGTGCCCTCAAGAAAGGGATACCTCCTGGTCCTGTTAGAGAAATGCCTCAGACAAAAAAGGTCAAGAAGAGAGCCAAGTCTCTGAAGAAAGGCCGGAATGGAATTAAGAGCATTTCCCCAGCCATAAAGCGTTTGAAGAAGTTACAATCTCTTTCTATTTAATAGGTTTTAGGTGTTCGATTATGTTCCTTTTTTTTTGGGTTTTTTGATAGGTTGTAGGATTGTGCCTTTGTGCATCACATCTCTTTAATATTTGGTTTTTACAGTTGAATGGTTAAAATCCCAATATGTGGTGCTCTTCTTTCATGGCCAAGTCCTTGTTGAGTGAAATACCAAAGTTGAGTGTGATATCTACATTGATTTCATTGGCATGTTGAGATAAATGATGCTTAATTAGTTGGCACCCATTCTTTTAAATTGATGTTTATACTGATGATTCTCAATCTCTCACTTTCTTCTATAAACTGGTAAACAACTAAGTTGTTAGTTTTGGACAAGCCTATCTTAAAATAAGAGAAAAAAGAATACCCCCTCCCCTCTTAAATTTGTTTCCTGATTACATGCTTTGTATCGGTATTTCATTGGGAACCCTTAATTGACTTCATGTATTGGTAATTTTCTGTTTTTATTTGGTATACAATGATCTACACTTGTTTTGTTCCTTATTTGGTAGAAGTTTGCCTTCTTTTAGTACAAATTGATGTTTCTGAACAAGGATCACTTATACCACTGAAAATATTTTGTGACATCAAGAATTGTATTACTTTATTTCATTCCTGCTGTCCTTGACTTTAGTTTTCATGGCTCTACATCCTGGGGTTTGATTCTCTTTGATTTTGTAAATATACTTTGTTTTCTCAATACTAAAAATATTGAAATGATATATATATATATATTTTTTTTGTACTTGATGGTGTACTCCTGATTATGTGTGCCTCTCTTTGTGTTGGTTTGGGAATGGGTTTTTTTCGGGCGTTACACCACTTAAAATAAGATAAATATATGATAAGAGATGGGTATCTTTTCTTAGAATCGAGAAAGAGATTAAACTCCATATTATGGGCAAACAAGTAAAAAAAACCAATGTATTTCAATTCTGAGCTTGTGATATCTTACTTGGAATAATATTGCAATTAAAAAAAAAAATGTAGTATGATATAGTACTATGGTTAACATAGACCTTGTATCATCCGTTTTTTTTTTTTTACTTTTATGATGCTTTAAATTTGTGGAAAAATGCTAATCAATACTGTCTGTTTTACGACCTTGTTAGGTGGCAAGTGGTGATGAGGTGGCAGCAAACTTTTAGATTTAATAAATGGGGCCCACTTTTTTATAATATCCAATAACTATTTGCCATATAAGCCAAGGGGTAAAAATGGTGGTGTGACTAGCACCATCCAAATTTTTACTATGTCTCACATAAAGTGATTGTGACCAAGTTGATTTTATGTTTAGGACTTGCTGCGTGAATTCAAAAATACCTAGCTTATTCTGGCAGTAATATTGTAATGGTTAGGTATGCCAGTCTTTTTTCAGGGAGTTTTTTCACTTCTTACTTGAATCTTTTTTTAATCTCTCTTTCTTGTTTTCTTTGTACTTGTTGGTGAGGCAGCTAATGTTAATAGTTTTCTTTGATGAAGTTTAATTTGAAAAATAAAATTGCTTAGAGATGTACACTTGGTAACTAATATTAATGCCAAATATTCTATGTACAATGTCATTATATATGAAATATGCATTAGGCAATGCCTAGGCTACCTCCTAAGTTATCAGTGGGGCTCATGTCCACTCATTCTCAGGTGTATGAGAGAACTCTGTAAGGGTAATATAGCACTTGGATGTGGTATTATAAATCATCTTATTTGTATAAAGGTGCCAGGAAATTAATGTTGTGCAAACCTAGTCTGAGATGATTAAACTGGTTTGAACTTCTTATAAATTGTTGAAGTGATTAGGTTTTAAGTTGATATGAGATTGAAATGCTGTGTGGTCATTGTTTCTTGTAGAAACTATTTCATTCACGTATGAGGGAATTATAGGAATCCACACTCTGAGGTTAGTTAAAGGAGCATCTATAATTGGTATTGTTATTTTTTATAATTAAAAAGTTTTATGGTAGTTATGATGAAAAAATATGAATAGATTATAATCTCAAAAGCTAGCAGAAAAGGGTTCCTATACATGACAGCAAACACTGGGTTGATTAAATTAGGGTAAATTTATCGTTTTAAGCCCAGAACTCTCGAGGGTTTTGGGGAAGGATTTTGAAGTGGGTTCAGATCTCTCAAGGTCATGATTCTTATTATGTGCTTGGGCTTCTCCAAGTGTTTGGAGTTACTTGTGACCATTGACCAGTTTCTAAGAAGTGGCAGTGGCTTTGGTTTTCCATTAAGAAGAGAGAGGCTTTAGGTATCAATTGTTTTGGCTAGGGCCAAACTGTTGATCTCTATTTTCTGGGCAGTGGAATTTTTATGCTGGCATAGCAATGGGTGAGACATGGTGCATCAAGGAATGGGTTTGAGAGTAGCTCACACAGGGTTTCTGGGAGTTGCATTTTTCCCCCTCGTTTTCATTTTGGTTTGGGTGCTTCCTCAAATGCTTAATGTGTAACCAATTCGTTAGTCTATATAGAAAGGTTTTTCAGGAGGGGCTACATGAAAGTCAAAAGTTAGCTAAAATATTTGGAGGGTGGCACCATATTTAAATGTGGTATGTTTAGAAGAGGTATCAGTTCTCTTTCTTGGTGCTTTCATGCCATTTCCGGCATCGCCTTTCTGCTTTTGCTCGTTTTAGATCATTGTTTCTTCTTTGCCTTAACCTGGGAGGAGGGTTTTTGGTGTGAGACTTGGGGCTTTATGCCTGGATTTGTTGATGAAGTTTTTATGTCCATAAAAAACATAAAAGAATACAAGGAAGAAACAAGGAGCAGTCGACAAGAGAGGACTAACTTGATTGTCTTGTAGAAGAAAGGATTGGCCTGCACAAATTCTCTTTTAAAAGCTTGTTGCTGTTTATTTTAGGAATAGTTGTATGAAATATATAATGTTTATAGGAAAAGAGGAATATCAAGAGTGGAAAGTATTTTAGATGGTGCATTTTATGAGCTTGACGTTTTCTATGGTTTTGAATCGGAATCCTTATGGACAGGTTGTTCTTGGAGAAACAAAGCTCAAAGTTAGATCGGAGGAATATTTAGATATGGTGAAGGGTTATGCCTTAGTTAAATTGGATAATATACCTGCTCTAAGTAAAGGAATGTGATGTTTTTTGTTTCTATCCCTTCCCATTCGGTTTGAGTCTTTGGGCTTCTTTTGTATACTCTCTGTATACTTTAAGGCACTGTTTTTGGTGCTCTCTTTTCTTTATATACATTTTTTTATCTATATATATAAAAAAAAAAAAGGATAATATACCTCTTGTTTATTGGGGATAGGAATGTTGAGTTTTTCCCACCCTAAGTTCTTCCATTGGTTTCTCAAAACTTTACAGTCCATGGGAATTACTTCTTCTAGTGGCAAAAATCCTTGTTATCTCTAAGTTCTAATTTATTTGCTTCCTTATAAATATGACAACCGTAAATATTTAGATCCTAAAATAGCTTCCAAATATCCTCTATTAATAATATAATAAAACTAGAAATATTACTCTTTTTATTATAACAACTTACTATTATTTTTTAGTCACCTTCAATTTCTAGGTTGAAGAATTTATTGTTCTTAGTACTGCATCTTTTAAAGCTATACATTCTGCAATAATTATTAAAGCATTGCCTTTATCACTATTTGCAACCATTTTTATAGTTCCATTAGTCTTTAATAAGTCATCCTAATGTACTTTTACACTCTATTTTTAAACCATCAAAATTTAATTTAAACTTTCCATTAATCGAAAGAATCCAACAAATCCATTTTTCATTCATTCGAGAGATATTGTGTTCTTTGTTTTGAAGATATGAATCAATTATATAATCCTAAAGATTTTGGAAGTTTAAGATAACTTTCTTAATAACGAGAAAAGGGTTGAGTTAAATCTTTATAAACACTACCTAATTTCTATGAATCTATACATTCTACAAGATAATAATAAATTTTTTTCATAAGATGGCTGAAAATTTTGCAATTAATTTCATAGTTTTTAAACATCATTTCAAACTAAGATAGAAAGCCACCTTCATACAAAAGAGGTGTAGAACAATTATACTTAATGTGATCCCAAATCCCTTAAACAAAAAGATAATATTTAAAAATATGGTGTTTTCAAAACAATGTTACGAAAACAAAGAGTTTGTTTGAGAACATATTTTAATTATTTTCATGTGTTTTTTGGAAACTATTTTAAAAAATAATTATTTAAATATGAAAAATAATTGAAAACAAAACATCATACATAAAAGCTCTTAAAAATATTTAAAAACACAAAAACATGTCAACGGCATCCACTTTTGTTCTAAAAAAACATCATTGAACTATTTTAATTTTTTAAAGATCTTAAATCTATCCTCATTAAAACGAAATTAACTTGATCGATACATGTACTTACTAATTCGACATATATCCAGAATATTTCATTGAATCATGACGACGAAGAAACTCGACTTATCCCTTCCCCAAATTCTTAGAAAGAGAGAAAAAAAATTGACAACTTACCTCTTCTAGAGGTCTCTTCATCATTCCCACACAATCAACTTAAACCAATTTTATTTATTATCATTTGTGAGTTTAACTGCACAAGATTTATAAAAATTTCAGCAATGGGAAAGTATATTCTTATAAACTACTTCAAATTTATTTTATTTATTTTAATATTTTTATTTAAAAATTAAATAATTTGAAAATATATAAATTTATAATTAATATTAATTATACTTAATTTTCTTTTATGATTTTCATAATACAATTAAATATTATCAAAGAAAATGAAGAAAAAATTGAACGAAAGAATCAATAAAGAAAAATAAAAAAAATAGATTATTATAAACTCATTTACCTCATTTTTATTTTTATTTTTTTGGAAAAAGTGGGTTTTGATGCACTAATTTAAATATTTATTTGTAAGATATTTCTATCAAATTAAAATAATAAATTAATTTTTTAATAATTTTATTTAATATTATCATGTAAAAAGATATTTCATAAAATAATTATTTGATTTATAAAAAAATACATGTATTTTAAAATATTTTTAAATAAATAAAAATAAAACTTATTTATAAAAGTTGAGGTTCTTTTTTATATTTTTTAAAATTAGTGAATTAAAATTTTTTAATATTTTTTATATATATAATTATTTTTTAAAATAGTCTTACGAGAAAATAATGAAAATATATTTTTAAAAAATATTTTATTTTTTAGTTTTAAGAATGAAAGATATTTTTTTTCTAACATATTTTAATGTTATTTTAGAGAACAACAAAATGAGCCCTCAAACATGCCCTTATTTTCTTTCCTTAAATTTCCTATAATCAAACGCGTAGAAAGCCAAATAAAATCATGGTAAATGACGTCATATTAAGGTTTTAGGGCTTAAGATGGGGTCCACCATTGTCGAGTGTGAGATTAAGAAGTGAGGCAGGCGGTTCGGTTGAGCATACCGTGAAGTTTTGGAGGCAGACAGAATCTGAATCACAGCCACAGCACCTCCTGCATTTCCGACGGCCATGGCGGTGAAGATGAAGTGCGGCATCACCCTTACGTTATTCGTCCTGACAGCCTCTCTCTGCCTGCCTTCTTCTGCCGCTGCTGACCACTCTTCTTCTGATGCTGCCGCTGATTTCGTCAAGAAAACCATTTCTTCTCACAAAATCGCTATCTTCTCCAAGTCCTATTGCCCGTATGTCTCTCCTCTCCTCTCCTCTCTTTCTCTTCTCTTCTCTTCTCTTTTCTGTTTGATTTCCACGTCTTGTCCGTGTATTTCATTTTGTGATTCTCATGTGATGCTCCTTTTTTCAAGGCTCTTTTGGATCTAACAGACAAGATGGGAAAGAGGAAAGGAAAATCGCTGAAAGTGGCTTAAAATCCATTCCATTCTCAAGCTATTTTCAGCATTTTTGCCTTTTCTTTTCTGCCTTCTCTGAACCTATCTCTCAATAGAGGACAACATTAGGGAAATGAAGAATGAAAAATTGCATCGTTCTATCCTAATTCTTTTTCATACAGAGGGTTAGGAATTTTTATTTATTTATTATTTTTTAAATATTAATATTTTTAAATTGTTTTTATTTTATTTGATTTTTCTTACCCTTTTTTCCTTGTAAACTTAGCAAGAAAATTTGATATCCTTCGTTAGTTTCTTTTCTCTCCTTTTCCTTGATTCTTTGACCATTTGCCTTAGAGACATAAGACAAACCTAGAAAAAATTATTTCTCCAAGTCATCTCGGGGGCTTTCAAAGGCATCCAAGCGATTGGTATCCTGTTGAAACATTGAAAGCCTATAGAACCTGATCCAAACTCAGCCTCCTTCAAATAGTGGATAATGGTGGGAAGTGTGAGGGAAAAGAAAAAGGGGACTGAAAGAAAATTTAATAGTAAAAAGCTCATAGATTTTTCCCTTGAATCTGTTTCTAATATTTCTTTTTTATGTTTCCTAGAGTTTGAAAATGTTTGAATTTTCAAATAATTTTTTACAAGTTTGTCTTTGCATTTCCATTGCAACCAAGCATAAGAAATTGAAATTCCTTTAATTAATATTCGTTTCCATGGTACTTTCCCTAATCCAAACAGACATAAATGAAAATGGAGAAAATCCAAGTGGACTCATTAAGGTATTACTGGAAACACTTTCAACTTTTATACTTGCTATGACCTAAATTTTGCCCATGTCCGGTTCATGGGAAATGCCAACTGGTTTTTATATCTTCTCTTTTAAACATTTGTGATGGATTCCAAGCATCGGTTCTCAGTGTTCATCTAGTGGGATTTGGGGTCCCTCTGAAATTGAACCAGTCTGATGTGTTATGGCATTTAATTGATCCCATTTGGTTTTCTTATACTTATGCACTAAATTTCAATGTCAACCACAAAGGAATGGATGTAAAAATACACCCTTGGTGAGTCCTATTCAGATTGCCAAAACGTCATGGCGGTGTTCTTATTAGTTATTTTTTGTCAGCAACTTGGCAACTTAAGCTAACTATGGTCTCTGTCCAAATTATCTGCAGGTATTGTAAAAGGGCAAAAGCTGTTTTCAAAGAGTTGAACCAGGTTCCATATGTTGTTGAGCTTGATCAAAGGGGTTTGTTCACAACTACCTTATCAATATCTTCATATTTATGGGAGGAGAAAATTAGAATCAGTTTTGTACAAAATTTTGTAGACTTGATCAAATAGTAGCTAATGCTAAAAAACTAGGTGGAAAAATAAATTTGAGAAAAATGATGGTTGAGTAGAGATGACATGCTTCTCAATTCAATCTGATAATTGCATTCTTCTTTTGAGCTTCTATGGAATGTCAGAATATATTGATTTCTTCTGCATTTATTGGCTTGAATGTAAATTTTCAAGAGGTGGGTTGAGGCAAGTAATATGGCTTATGATAACATGTCTGGAGCCTCAGTTCTAATGGTTGGCTTGATTTCTTCAACATTTCTGTTTTTCTCTGTTGAGAGAAGTTTCATATCATAGTTGGGCCTCAAAAGCAATATGTCTATGTGCACTAATAAGTTCCTTGAAAGTTGTTGAAAAGGGTTCCTTCTATGTTTTACAGAGGATGGTTGGAATATTCAGGATGCCCTGAGTGGGATGGTGGGAAGGCGTACTGTACCACAGGTGTTCATAAATGGAAAACATATTGGAGGCTCAGATGGTAGCTTACTCTTTTTCTAATTATTCCCTTCCAAGCAAAGACTTAGCTCAACCTGAGAACTTATTCATGTTCTGATTGCAGATACTGTTGAAGCTTATCAAAGTGGAGATTTGGCTAAGCTTCTGGGCATTGCTGAGGAGGATAGTGATGATCTCTGAGCAAGGTATATGAAATTTCTGAGTAATTTTGAATGCATTATTTATCATGTTGCCCCTTCCTTTACATGAAGGATAAGCCAATGAAATGCCTTTTATGATAATTTTTGGGCTCTGCTCCCTGGTCTCTATTGATTGTTTTAAGCAGGATAATGATGTAAGCAGGAGTGTTTTATTCGTGTTTTTTTGGGGTAATTGGGCTGTTTATTTTCCCAAATAAAATTTGGATGTGGATGCTTGGTTGGAGTAGGATAGAACTTATAGAAAATTGTGACACTATGCATTCAAATAAATGATTAGGATTTCATTATTTGAAAGCATACCATAATTGTTCTAGACTTCTTTTGGTCAACAAGCTGGTCTGACTGGTAGCCACAAGCTCCTATTTCTTCCTGTCACATTTCAACTAGCCGGGTCATAAGAGAGGTCTAAGATAAATTATTTCTACTTTTGTGCTAAGTATTTCTATTACCAGGCTTGATTCTATTGCTATCCAATAAGAAAACAATTCTCCATGCTTTTGGTGGCAAAACTGCATACCTTTCCCACAAGAATTGGTGTTTGTTTTCGTTTTTCACTTACATTGGCACTTTCTTTCCCTAAGCTTTGCAAGAAAATTCCATGCATAAGATGGAAAATATAAGTTAATGTTACATAAAAATAAATAAAAAAGGATTGAAGTCTTATGCTTTACCTGGAGTTATGTTTTGATTTTCTGTAAGTTTGGAATCAAAACTGTTTAAATCAAACCAGCATTATTGCCCTTAAAGGATCGAGGTTAAGGTGAGAAGTGCTATTTTGGTCACAGCATTAGAGGATTTCTCAAGTGGGTGATCATTCATTTAATTTTTTGTTAGAGCTAGATCATGATTTCAGTAACAGCCTATGTTAAATGAATACTTCAAAATGAGTGAAATGCTAATGTAAAACATGCATCAAACTCTTGTACTTGATCTGCTGCAATGCTTCTAATTTGCCTTCTCTTTCTTTGCAGGCTATCCACCTTCAAAGCTACTTGAAACAAGGAAAATGGGGTTTGCAGCCCAAGTATTGGTGTGGTAGTTAATTTTATATGCAATTGCTTATAATGCAATTTTCCTAGTTGTAGCCCCTGGTATTGGTGGATAAATCATTCTATATGCAATTGCTTATTAAAAATAAAGTAATTTTATGGATCTTATATAGCATATTTAAAAACCTGCAAGATTGTTGAGTCCCCAAATGCCAAGATGTGGAAGATCTTGGAATCCCATTTATATGAACATATCCAAACTCAAGTGTCCCACCAGAACTCAGCATAAGACAGATATTAGTGACATGCACACCTACTAGGAATTCCTTGCTACCACAATTGATGGTTATAATTTGGTTAGGGGACTAGAGAGTATCGTTGAGGACACTACTGGGTGGTTATGTATTGTCAAACCCATGTTAAGATTGATAGTAGTGACATTCACTTAGGAGATGTAAATGAGATTCTTGTTCTGCTTACATTTCATAAAATTTTGAGCCAGGGTAAAACAATTTTAATTGTTGGAACACATTGCTCATAGTTTCACACAGGATGACATGAAAGCATCGTAGAGTAAATGGTGAAGGTCTTTAGGTTTCCTCTGATTATTGTGGAGAGATTTTAGGAGTTCTGCGATTTTTAGGAAATAGCAGTAATACTTTGATGTATTTCTGTTTATGATCAATAGGGGTTGGGGTGGGAGAGGCTTGAAAATGAGAGTTCTTCCCAATGAGGGAGAAACTAATAAAAAGTTGATGATGGAATTTATGAGCCCAGTAGTTTAAGATGGAACTTCTTACTGTGCTCCTAAATGATATGCTGCTTAGAATTGTAAATGTTCTGCTGTAAAACATTTTCTCTTTTACTAGTGGGTGTGAGCATGAGCAGTGTGGTTATGAGTTCCTCATGAACTGTTTTTCTTTTTCTTTTTTCTTTTTTTTTAAAAAAAAAAGGTAAGAAGAGGGTAAGATTTGTCAATATTTCAATAGGCTAAAAGGCATGTGTTGATCCATGGATGTGGGTTTCCATTATTCCAAGAGCTGAATTCAAGTTGTAGAAGTTGCTGATGGAGTAACTAAAAAGCTCTGTGCTGTTGAAATCAAATGGGTTTGAATATTTTTAGGATATAAATTTTTGTAAAAATCATTGGGTCTATCGGCATTGGTTTCAGAGCTTTTGAAGGTATATGTGAAAAGAAAATGGTGAAGAAAAATAGAAAGTAGTTAAAAAATGAAAGAAAATAAAAAATAGATTTAGATTAATAAATTATTTTTATATGATATTTTAAATTTATTTTAACTTGTTATATAAAATTTAAATTATTTGAAAATAGTAAGCTTTAATTAATTTTAATTTTGTTTGAATTTTTTATTAATAAAATTAAATATAAGAAAATCATTTTAACTATCTATTCAAACTTTAAAAGTTTGAATGATTTAAAACAGTTAAGTTTTTAATTAATTTTAATTTATTTGATTTAAAAAAAAATTATGGGAAAAATCAGACATAAGAAAATTAGTTTTTTTTTTTTTTTTTTTTTCAAGACTTTTCGGAGTCAAATATAGTGTAAAAGTGGGTAAATTTTCCAATGATAGAAATCTGGGCTCATATCATAGGAATTTTACTTCAATAAATTTTCTGATTGGTGGGGGAAAGAATATTGTTCGAGTTTCTTTGTGGGAATGGAGGACAGCCAAAAAAAAAATGGTTTTGGAATTCCACTTTCTAAGCCTGGATGCCTAATGGTAGAGTTTTCAGGGCCTAAAACTTTTTAAGTGGAGCGAAATATATTAGATGAGAAATCAACGAGAGGAAATAAACACACTTGGAAGATAAGAAAATTTTTGGTGAAAAAGGCTATATCCCTATGATATATAGGAGGTAGTGTCGAGGTATGTTTGATAATTGTTTTCGAAAATAATTTTAAAAAATAGTTTTTGAGAACCACTTTTGAAAATTATTCTTTAATTTTTACAGAATAAAAGTCTGTTTAAGATTTTTAACCTATTTTTAATATTTAAAAATATTTTTTATATTTAATGTTTTATTTTTAATTATTTTATATGTTTGTACAAAAATAGTCTTTAGAAAACAAGTGAAAAAAATATTATTTGAAAACATCATATTTTTTTATTTTAAGAACAAAAAACATAAAACAATTTTTTGTTGTCAAACTATTTTTTATATTTTTTATTTTGAAGAATAAAAAACTGTTTTAAAAAACAGTTTTCAAATAGAATCTTAAACTCTCACAAAAACATTATGTTTAGAATATCTTAAGAAAGATTAAACATTATGGTTTCAAACCAACGTCAAATCCTTATGATTCCAAAACTTAGTGCAAGAAAAACAAATAATATTGGTGTTATCTAGTTGGAATATACTGATGTCATAAGTAGTTTAATGTACTAAACTAAGCATTGCTTATGTAGTGGGTAAATTGAATCGGTACAACAAAGTTCTAATTAGGATCATTAGAATATAATTATAGGGTACTTAAGTACTTGATAAGCACCATTGACTATGACCTGTGTTATAGCGGGTTTCCTATGACACTAGATGGTTATAGTCATACAAACTAGATCTTGGATTTAAATGAAACTAGATCATGTATAGAGGAGGTACAATTTCTTGGAAGTCTTCCAAACAAATTTGCATTACACAATCTACCATGGAAAAGACAAATTTTGAGGCTAAGTAGCTAAAAAGCTTCTTAGTAGATATTTCTTTATGGACAAGACTAGCATCATTTGTATCTATGCATTGTAAGAGCCAAGGCTATGAGTAAGATATATATTGAAAAGAAATACATATATGCTTAATACACAATATCATGTGATAGCTACTCAAGACAAGGATCATACCCATAGGTTTTGTGAGATCAAAGTTGAATTTGGTTGATCCTCTAACAAAACCATTGAATAGAAAATTAGTGAAAGAAACATCAAGGTAAGGAGATGTTGCCTAATATAAAGTTATGAATAATGGTGACCCAACCTACATGAAAGAAGATCCTAGGAAGTAGGTTCATATGGTAATAAAAAGTCACTTTTTGGTTGTGTAATATACTATTAATTATTTATGTATGCAAGTCCATCTCTATGATTGAGATGATGCATATTTTGCAATGGTTAAAAATGAGTACATACTTTTCGTGAATTTCATATTCCTTATAGGTGTTGTATTTAAATGGTAGTACATTACACGTTGAACATATGCCAATATATAGATGATATGCCAATTATTAGGACTAGACTAGTAGTTGTATGTGAGGCTAAGAGATTTCTTGAGTCCAACTTTGATATAAAAGACTTGGGAGGGGTAAAGGTGACTCTACAAATCAAAATAATTAAAACATTTAGTGTGCTTGAACTCTCAGAAGAACACTATGTTGAAAAAATCTTACTAAAGTTTAAACATTATGATTGTGAAATAGTGTTTACTCTTTATGATCCCAACAAAGAAAATAAAAAACATAGTATAGCCCAACTAAATTATGCTTTGGTAGCGGTTGTTAAACGCACCTAGGCTCAAGGCTCAACAACTCATTAATAGTGCCTTAATTACCAAAGCATGCTCCTTATTTACTTTATTTTTCTTTTAAAATACTTTTTTCTTGAAATTTCTAATTGTATATTTAAATTTATATGATTTCATTGCTTTTTTATTGAATGCTTCTTTAAATTTGAAATCTTATTCTTTATTTTTAATTTTTGCTTGGATGGATTTTAAATTATATTTTATAAAATTGATATGCATCATAGGCTACATTTTACTTTGCTTAGGCTTACACCTTATGTTGCTCTTTGCACCTAAGCTTTAGGAGACTTTCATACCTTAGGTCACCTTGCAACGTTTAGCCTAATACAATTAACTACACCAAACTAGATACTGCTAATGCGGTGGGTAGATTAAGTTGACACACCCAAAGTACCAACTAAGGTTATTAGAATGTTATTTACAAAGTACTTAAATATCTAAAAGGTACCAATGCTTATAATTTGTATTATATTGGATTTCCTAATGTATTAGAAAGGTACAATGATTCCAATTGGATTTTCAATTCAAATGAAATGACATCTACTAATGGGTATGATTTTATCCTCGGAGAAGGTGTAATTTCTTGGAAGCCTTCCAAGCAAACTTACATTACTCAATCTATTATGAAGGTTGAGTTTATTGTCTTAAAAAAAGACAAGTTTTAAGGTTAAGTGGCTAAGAAGTCTCTTAGCAGATATCTTTATGGACAAGACCAACACTGTTTATGTCTATGCATTTTGATAACTAGATTGCAATAGCCAAGACTAAGAATAAGATATATAATGGAAAAAAACAACCATATATGCCTAAGAACCATTATATATACAATAACTAGATTGCAATACCCAAGGCCCAATAATATGCGATAGCTACTTGAGACAAGGATCATGTCCCTAAATTTCATGAAAACAAAGTTGAATTTGGTTTATCCTCTAACAACACCACCAAATAGAAAATTTGTAGAAGAAACATTAAGGAGGATGAGATCTATACTCAATATAAATTCATAAGTGATTGTTACCCAACCTACATGAATGAAGATCCCAAAAAGTGTATTCGTATGGATAGTAACACGTCACTTGTTGATTGTATAATACACCATCAATTATTTAATATATGAGAGTTCATCTCTATGAACTAGGTTATGCATATTCTGCAATGGTTAAGGATGAGTACATATTCTTTATGAATACCATATTCCTTATCGGTATTGTATTTAAATACATGTTACACTTAATGGACTCACCTATATGAGAGTGGAAGTGAAGTTGCTTCCTTTAAGAACTAAGGTAGGTTCTCTAGAACTCTCACAAATATCTAAGTGCATGACTTGTTCATATCAATTCATTTACACAATGAGAAGAGAAAACAATATGGGTGGTGGTTTCTAATCCACAATAAGGATCTTTGGTACATTAAAATTTAATTTTCATCGAGGTTCTTTAGTTCACAACTCTTTACCCTAACATTGGTTTATGGCCTTAAGACACCAATTCAGATGCATTGGATTCTTGCATTTCTCTAGGCATTATACTCTTTTTTTTTTTTGTATTAGTCAACTTATGCAATTTGTGAGGGATTCTAGGAAAATTGTTTGAGTTTTAGGAAATGGACAAGAGTGGATAAGTAGTTTTTATTGAATTCCACTTTTCAAGTCCTATGGGTTTATGGAGAGAAAGTGGAGGTTCATGCTCCCACAAATGCCCAAGCTCATCCAATGTAATTTTGAGGATTGCATGCATAGGATGGACCCCTCAAGTCCAAGCCCTTATTGATTTGCGCGAATTAGGCCACTTCTTGCTCACAGTGATTAAACCTATTTTTAGGCCAAATTAAACTATGTTTTTTGAAGATAAATAAAAAAAAGTGATACCTTCAGGGTATAATAACCAAATCACGGAGACTTGACGCATACCAATTTCTACAATAGGAATATAGCCACGAAATGCATTGAGATACATTCTCATAGGAAGTTTGATCTACTTTAAAATAATCATGTTTTTTAATCTATCTCACTAAAAGTGCGTTTGGTAGTGATTCTATGATGTGTTTCTAGTCTTTCTAACACTTGAAAATGTTTATCTTTCACGTATTAGAAAGATTAAAAATGCTTCTTATAATCACTACCAAACGCACAATAAGTTCTTTATTCATTACCAATGTCTTTTAAAATCAAACCAATCGTTGAACAGAAAAAGTTATTGGTTCACGATTCAGTGGTTCGATCAATGGTTAAACCGTGATCGAACCAATAATGTCATAAATATATAATTTATATATTAAAAAATAAATTATAATATATATATATATATATATATATATATATATATGTTAAGAAATTTAAAAACAATAATATTTATTTTTTGTCTTTAACATTATCAAACTTAAATGTATTGATATTTTAAATTTTATAGATAAAATATGTATAATATTCAAATATAAAATATATTAAAATAGAATAAAATAGAAGAAAATTCTTTTATTTATAACTAATTTTACTCATATTACATTATTTTTCTTATATTAAAAAAAATAAAATAATTATGTTAATTTAACTTTAGTTTGCAATTTTAAACTAATAAGTAATAACAACCAATGGCAAAGTGAACTTGGCCTCCACATGTCCATTGAGGGTCCATGGTTCGAATCCCCCTCCCCTAGTTATCACATGGTTTTTAGACTTTTCATCCCACATCAAAAGATAAGGATAAGAACGTGTTTAAACTTAACATTTTTTAGGGAAAAAAAAAAAAAGGTGAACCAATGACGATCCAATCATCAGCCTGTTCGGTTCAAGGACAATTCAATATGTATTTCAGTTCAAAGATCAAACCAAATCAAACCTGGCTTTGATTGACGGTTTGACCGATCTAATCGATCAATTTAATCCAATTTTCAAAAACATTGTTCATTATTAGACTTTTCATTTTGGTTCTCATTTTAATGTTAATCATAAACTATTACTACTATAGAAATCGGAGTGCACAGTTTGTACCTTGAAGGTAGATCGTCATCATTGACCATGTTGCTATGAGATACCATCTCAAAGTGCTTTTTAATCTACTTTAAAATAACCATGTTTTTTTAATCTATCTCATTAAAAGTACGTCTGGTAGTGATTTTAGGATGTGTTTCTAATCTTTTTAACACTTGAAAATGTTCATCTTTCACATATTAAAAATATTAAAAATGTTTCTTATAATTATTACCAAACACACGATAAGTTCTTTATTTATTATCAATGTTTTTAAAATCGAATCGATCATTAAACTAAAAAAGTTATTAGTTCACGGTTCATTGGTTAAACCACGATCAAACTGGTAACGTCATAAATATATGATTTATATATTAAAAAATAAATTATAAAATTTATATATATATATATATATATATATATATATATATATATATATATATATATATATATATATATATATATATATTAAGAAATTTAAAAACAATAATATTTATTTTTTATCTTTAACATTACCAAACTTAAATGTATTGATATTTTAAATTTCATAGATAAAATATGTATGATATTCAAATGTGAAGAAATATATTAAAATAGAAGAAAATTCTTTTATTTATAATTAATTTTACTCATATTACATTATTTTTCTTATATTAAAAATATTTAAAATAATTATGTTAATTTAACTTTAGTTTGCAATTTTAAACTAATAACAACGAATAGTAAAGTGAACCCACCACATGTCCATTGAGGGTCCATGGGTCGAATCCCCTCCCCTAGCTATCACATGGTTTTTAGACTTTTCATCCCACATTGGAAGATAAGAATAAGAACATGTTTAAACTCAACCTTTTTGAGGGGAAAAAAAAAAAAGGTGAACCAATGACAATCCAATCATCAACCTGTTCGGTTCAAGGACAATTCAATATGTATTTCAATTCAAAGATCGAACCAAATCAAACCTGGCTTCGATCGACGATTTGACCAGTCTAATCGATCAATCTAATCCAATTTTCAAAAACATTATTCATTATTAGACTTTTCATTTTGGTTCTCATTTTAATGTTAATCACAAACTATTACTACTATAGAAATCGGAGTGCACAGTTTGTACCTTGAAGGTAGATCGTCATTGTTGACCATGTTGCTATGAGATATCATCTCAAAGGAAGCGCGATCTACTTTAAAGCATTCACACACCCTAGCCAATCTCGCTAAATCCTCTGTTCATTATGGTTCTCATCTTGTTTTATTCAACCTCTCAACACACTTTAAATCCAACAGTAGGTGAAGGGGCAGCTGCATTGCTGTCCTGCTGACAAAGTATACAAAGCATTATTCGAGAATTGTAGACAAGTTCGGGGCACTGACCGACAAGATATGGTGCCCAAGGCACACACCAAGAGGTTGATGCTTCACCAATTCTTGAGTATTTCCCCATTGACAGGTTAGTCTCAACAGCAATCTTTCGCAAATCTAACGGCATTGCCACCAAATAAAGTCTATGAATAAGAAAAGGAACTATTCAAATATCCATTGTCCTTATCATACCATGACAGTTGCAGATCGACCCATTTCCATCACTAATAAAATGAGGGCCTGTCATCTTCTCAATGCCTCTGACCCAGTGATTTAGCATGTTGGGCCATGTTGTGGATTAGATTGGATGTATTTATTATTTTCTGAATTTTGAAATAATAAGATAATTATTTTGAAGGAATGGCATCAATAGAACTAAAGACACGGATTGTTTTTCAAGTACGTTAAGATGATTGAGGTGTGTTTGAATTTACCAATGTCTAGATCCGGAAATGAAAAAAAAAACAAAGCATATTTCTCCAAAATATTCCATGAGAACTCATTTTCTTTTAGCATTGAAGAAAATTTCCGGGACTAAAAAAGTCAAAAGGGTGATGATTGCTACAGCTCAAAACATGATAATCTTCTACTTAAAAATAATATATGCAAGTAAAATATGCAAATCCCCTGGTAAAGATTTGGTCCAATTTTTCTACAAATGGGACCTATTCTGGACCCTGGTGTGGGCGGGGGACTGTACTTGAATGGCTTCTACCTCTTCATTTCAGAAATGTAGTGGGCTATGGAGGATTCCCCACCAGTTTCAGTCGCTTGTCCTTGTGGGTAGGGAGCCATGGCCATTGGGCAAGTACAGAGACACCATGTGACTCACATACATCACTGCCTCCACTGTCACTGCTACTGTTACAGGCCATGCCTGATGCCTCAGTAGTGAAGCCCCAAAAAACACCCTAATAAACCTTTTCAACACTACCCATCTACACCAAGATTTCTCCATCAAGATTGTTCACTAGGGTGAACCCACTTTGCCTTGAAACCAATATCCACCGTAAAAACTAAGTTTCCTTCCAAAAACAATCCAAACTGTGAAACTGATGTGAAAATCATCAATATCCTGGGAGATCAGCCTGGTCAAATTTCTTGGGGTGTCTTCATTTTTTCTACAAGACTATCAAGCGGGAACATCTCTAGAGGACAAGAATGGAAACTCCCAAAGCATGCAATTTATGCAAAATCTTTTGGGTCTTTAAAAGTGAGGAATATAGATATTACAATAGATTGAAAGGGGTTTATAAGCTTTTGGTCCTCATAAAATTTGAAGAAAAATGCAAAGAAAAAAAATAAAGAGAAAAAATGAAAAAATAGATTTAAAATTAACAAACTATTCAAACTCATTTAAATTTATTTAATTTGAAAATGTATAAGTTATTAAATAATTTTAATTATATTTTCTTTTTCCTTTTTGTATTTTTCATGATACAACCAAACACAAAAAAAAAAAAAAAAAAAAAAATTACCATTTTTTTCCTTGGTACTTTGGAACCAAACATAACCTAGGTAACATTTCATTTAACTCTCTTCAAGCACAACTGCCATAACTAAAATTTCTAAACACTATCTCCAAATCTACAATCGGTTCCCAACATGATAATTCATATGCACAATGAAATCTAGAAAACCACGTTGCAAGCTCTAGGGTAAGAAAAAGGAAAAGAAAAAAAATAAAAAATACAGCCTGCAGCAACTACATATTGAGTGAGAGAATGAGCCAAAGATTGACATAAGAGAACAATGAGGGTGACACAACAACATTTAGGTCCTTGTTGAAGATGACAAAACATGGATTATTGCATGAACCGTGAGCGGTTTTGTTTGGCATGGAACACGCACGTGAATCCATTTCTTTTCTTCCACCTGCCCCCAAACTGTAACCAAAGGAGAAAGAGGTGTAGGGACAGCTCTTCCTGGGTCTCTCTCATTTATATTGACACCAGAATCATAGGCATGGGCCGGGACATGTTTTCCCAATCCATCAATCAATAATTCACTTTCCCTCTTCCACTGCCTCCCCATGCTCATCTATTTATTTGACCTTCACTTCCTTTTTCTTTCCCAACAACACATTGCTTTCGTTCATCCATATGATAATGAAATCCTCACGTATTCTTTTGCTCTGTCTCCTTACAACTGCTTTTTATCTCCTCCACCAACATTCTTCCATTGCTTCAACTTCTTCATCTTCTTTGAATTTTCTTCCAGGAAGGAGACACGTGAGAGAATTGAGCATGTCATTCTCCAACCGGAAAAATGAATACCAAGAGATCCAGGTGAGTTTGTGAAAATGAAACAAATCTCTAGCTCATCCATCCCTTCTCTAACCTTCCCTGCCTCTCAATTACTACTACTTTGGATCACTCCCCCATAGGCTGTTTTTGGCCATTTTTTACTTACCTTCCCCCTGTTTGCTGAGAAAACTGAGGGAAAAGAAAAAACAAAAGCCTTTGATTCTCGCATTTTATGTTGTTTCAGTTTCCTCCCAAAAGGAAGAATGAGAAAACCTAACTCAACTGAGCGATATAACTGTGAGGCTCTACTGGAGAGGTTTTTGTTTTCCTGGGATGTTAAACAATGAGAAGTCTAAGACTCAAAGTTTCAAGTTCTTTTCTTTTTTCTACCTTCTCAGTTACAGAACTGAGCTTGATCTGTTATTTAACTCATTTAAGAACTCTTGAATATGGCTGCGTGATAAATGCAGGATGTTGATGACGAAATGAAGCCATCTACAATGCAAGAAGATTCCATTGCAGTAGAACACAGGAGCAGCAGCAAGAATTTAGAAGAGATTGTTTACCACATCGATTATCATGGAGTTATGACTCATCCAACTCCAACTCCCAAACACCCCAAACCCTAGGATGCTTTATAAGCTTTCCCTACAGAAGAGTTTATTCATACATGTCTGGTATTTCTAATCGATAGATACAACAATGTAATAACATATAGTAATATTTTGGATGGAAATACTTTGCTTCAAATTTCACGGCAATCTTAATTTCCTCTCTGGGTTTCACTTCACAACCCAAACTTTTGCCAGCAACAATAGCAATCATAAAAGAGAGTTTACTTTTTCTCCACTTCTGTAGATGCATTTTTTATTGGTTTTATGAGACATATTGTATCACGTAATGGCATACAAAGCAAACAATGAGGTGGAAATAGACCCAACCTAATAGCAACAAGAAGAATAATAAGAGAAACATAAAAATGAAGCTTGAAGAACTACAGGTCTCAGCAAGGAGAATAGACATACCTGTCACAGCTTTTTTTGAAGAGGAATATCTTATGGAACTCAACCTTTGCCACAGCACTGGCTGCCCCTTTGGAGTAGCTACCTTGGGTGACTCATGGCAGATCTCATCATGCTGAATACAACAGGGTCTATCCCTGCCCACAAAGACCTGTCTATTGGAAAAGGTAAAAGGAAAAATGTAGAATGATAAAAAATAAAAAGGTAATCCAAAAAAAAGGATCTTCACAACCATTGTCATTTACAGTGTAGTGAAAGCATCCCATTCATATATTGCTTTCTGGTCTTTTTGTACTTCTCAAGCACCATCCCATAGCTGTCTATTACATCCTCAAATGCCACCTCACAACAGAATTTGGACTTCACGTTCATGAAAGCAACTTCTGCCTTGTCTCTGTGTTGATTAAATAAAGAGCTCAACTTTTCAAATCCTACTGAAGGAAAATCCCCACCATGCTCTTCAATCATTTCTGCCTCCCAATTGAGAAGCTGGAGCCATCTCAACCGTTGAAAGGGATCTTCATTTTTCTGAATAGCAACTTCTACGACCCTGAGGGCTTCCAAGAATCCTGATTCACTACAAATCTTATCAATTATATAGATAAAAATGGTTCTCTGGTTCAAACCAAGCCAGCATTTGGAATCTGATGGCAAGGTAATTGCAGCAACCAAGCAAGCCTTCCGAAAGGTTGGATCAGAATCACCAATCAGCCTGATCGCAATGTGTAACAAGTTCACAGACATAACACTAAGAATTTCAGACAAAGGATCAACAGAAGTGTAGTGGATTGATTTCGAGCTCTGGTTCCAACAATGGAGTGCAACATGAGCAAATCCCTCCCACCTGTTTAAAATATGCCATGACTATGTGAGAATTTAAGCCTTCTAACATGGTACAGGTTTTAAAGTTCATCAGGGTTTTAAATTTAAACAAAAAGAAATCTAAGACATTTCATTTTGATTTCTAACCACTTCAAAATAATTGATATTTCAGATTCCAACTGATTTCTACTTTCAGATACACTGCAGTATTTCACTAAAATTGCAAAATTTTGCATTTCAGGATTACGTTCCAAGCTCAACCATGTTTGAAATTGACCCCAAAACCAAAATGTACTGTCTTGACATATATAGGTGAATTTGATAAATCATGACCACTACAACTTCTGAAACATCCGAGATTATACACACATAATACTGTGTTAAGCACAATGAAAGATTAATTTCACTTGCAATAACCATCTTTTTAGATGCAAATGGATTTATTATTAGGAGACCTACAAAATTTATTATTATTTTGATATTTTCAAATAACTTTACCTTTATATCCAAATGTGGTACCCCACAATTTGAATGATTTCAACCAATCTACTTACAGTTAACCATTATGTGCTCATATTTTTTGTATAATGATTAAAATGTGTGCCATCATTTGTACGAAAGATTTAGCGACATGTCCACAAGTAATCTTTTCCAGAGACATTGGGTCCAGAACCTTGTGGCCATGTCTGACAGACACACCTGTCCATATCATATATAATTTAGTAACAAAATGGGTCAGTCCACATGCATTGAACTTCTTAATTTTTAAGACAAACTTAGTCCAATCAACTTAGAAATTTCTGCAAGCTATATAGCAAGGTCCTATGCATAATTCAAGAAAAAAAAGTCTTGAAATGAAATATATGCACATCCATATTTGGAAGTCATACACATCCACAAAAACAGACACATGCACGCAGAGAGAGAGAGAGAGAGAGAGATTTGAGAGATGTACGATCTTAATGGCAAATGGCCTAAGGTTGAAAACTATGAAATCTTTTTCAAGAATACCAGCAATAACAATTTTTCACATCCATAATTTTGACCACAACATGACATACAATATCTGACGATAATGCATGATGTGCTTTTATCCCTGCATGAACAGTAGAATAGAGGTAGGGAGAAGGAGTCTAGGTAATATAAAGGTTTAACATTATAAAATGTCAAAAGACATCTTGATGTTATAGGTGGCTCATTTTGTTATCCATTTAGGTTGCAATTCATGGGCCACTCCCATGTGTTACAGAGATACAAACCCCATACACTGAATTATCATACAAATGAAACATCAAGTTTTCATTTTTAATGGAGAAATGGCCCATGCAGCACTTATCAGTCAAAGGGAGCAGTTTGGATCTGACTTGATAGTGATGCATTAAGTAGGACTTGACCTATATACAGTATCTCATTGATTGGTCATTTTGCATAACAAGTGCACAGTGCACCATCAAGAACGACCCACAAGAACATATTAAATAAGGGAAATTTTATATATTGTTTATCTATTGAAGGAAAAATACCTAGATAAAATACTCTTTAAAACCTCTGCAGTCATTTTGTCTCAATAAAACAACTTAATACCATAGTTGTTTCAAAGTAGAATAAAGTACCAAGTACCTAAACATGTATTTCCACAGAGATCACAATGCATATAATCTTCAATGAATACACATGATACAAAAAAAATTAGATATACGGAAAATCCTATAAAAAAAAATGAAAAATGAAAAAAAAAAAAAAATCAAGAACCTAGAAAATGAAATCCATGACAAGAAATCTTCATGTCAGTGAAAATCAAATGTCAAATAATCTTTTTTCCTTACATGAAATATGCTCTGGAAGATAAACAATGTGTGTAACATGAATTAACAGGTTATTTAAGTACACAAGTTTTTTAACCAACTAGGGGGGGCATGTGTAACATGAACTAACAAGTTATTTAAGTACACAAGTTTTTTAACCAACTCTATCTAGACACAAACATGTGTCATTATCCGTAACACAAGTCTGAAGCAATTGAAATTACCTACCTTGGTTTTCTTTAGCAGATATGATCACACCAAAAGGCTTAGCTCATTCAAAGGCATGGAATTTAGGTTCCAATTTCCAACTTACAAAATCCAAGTTTGTAAAGTTTCATCTTTGGTGATGTTGCAAGGCCAATAATAAGGCAATACACTAATAGTTAGCCAACTTTTTCTTATCAGTAATAGTTAAGCCAGTACACAACCATGTGCCATTGAGTATGTGAAATGTGCCAATGGTTAGGTGACACATTGCAAGGGGAAACAAACATATAACATAAAAAAATGCCTGGGCAAATTTGACCAACAAAACCTACTGAAGTGGGGCACTGTGGCTTACTTTATGCATGAAATATTTAGTTAAATGGTTAAAAACTTCCTTATCTTTTATGCACCCTGATGCGTGAAACCACCTGGATGCAATGCAAGGCCCTAAGCAAGGGCTAACCTAATTAGTTGCTTATTGTATCTCATAACTGTAGCAAGCCACTATCTTGCAAGGGGAATTAAAGAATGAATCACATTGTCACATGTGCCCAATGTTACAAATTGTAACTTCGACATGTTTTGTGTACCCATTAGTCACCTATGAATTTTGAGGCAATATTCCATCATAAAGGTAATTACCAATCCTGAAAGATATATCCATCTTCTCTATAAATAAACTTACTTCAGGTAAAGAGTATGAAAACCTTTGAGTCTTTTGGGAAACCTCAAGTGAAATTATTAATAAAAGAGATCCAGAGCCTCTATTGAGAACCCTGAAAAATCTAAAGAACTATTCCAAAACCAAGACGAACCAGAAAGCTTTTCATGACTCTTGAAACCAGGAACACTAGAGACTTAAAAAATAGTCTAAAGAACAACATATTACTAAGCAGCTATTGCTTCCCTTGAGCATCCCTCCCTCAGCTGTCACATTCACCACTCAAGCTGATTTTCCTGGCCTAGTCGGGTCACCTCATTATGATGGACTACAACACTGCTATAAAGTCAAGTTGTTATCTTGACAATTCATCTCTCAAGCTGATTATCCTGGCCCAGTCATATCACCTCATTATGAAGGACTGTGACACTGCTATAAAGTCAAGTTGTTATCTTGACAATTCACCTCTGCATACACTACCGACAACTCCATGGCAGCTCCACATTAAACAAACTGTAAAAAAAAATTACACATTCTCTATTTATTTTTACTTATTTTTTAAATAATAATACTTCATTTCTAAAGCATCATAGAGAGGGAAGTGTATTCTTTCTCTAAGAGGAGAGGAAACAATGTGAAAAAGAGCCCCAAATAATTTCTTTTTCCTTCTACACAATAACATATTGGTCTTCTTTTAGAAGAAAAAAAATTAAAATTGATTTTCCTTCAAAACCACCACAAATTGCTCAACTTCATAAGGAGCATTCTATTGTATTTAGTGTTTGTATTGCACAACATAGTCAAGATGTGTTTGATAAAAAAAAAACAGCCAAGATGTGGTACATATTAACATTTTTAATGTGAAATGTATTGTATCACACATCTTGTATCACACAATTCTATTACTAATAACTAAGGATCAAAATATTGACTGTCTAAATATATAACTAGCTCTAAATATCAGTGATGGAGTTTTTCAAAGATACAACAGAAATCACAGCCAAAATATAAAATTTTGAAATGAAGCTTCAGAAATTGTTGAGGCACATGACAATGCATTATTTGGAGTGAAAACAATATCAAAAGTGTCATAGATGACAAGGATAGATGCATAGCATGTAGGGTCAAAACTGTGTGCATTCACAAGCATACGTACAAGTTTTATATTGATGAACCATATTTTTGAATGCTGAAGTATCCTAAAATTTTCATTTCTTAAAATGTAAATAATTGTACATGAGGTATAGGAAGAGAAACATAAAACAAATCAATACAACAACATGGAGAGGAATTGTGGAATTTTCAATGATATAGCGGAGATATTTCATGAATTTATTTCAAAAAGGTTGTTAGAAGAAGCCATGAAAATGCAGAAAATCTCAACATACCACTGAAATATCAAAAATATTTTGAACAAAAGATAAATCATCTATGATTAATCATTTTGTATTGTGAAACCCTCCATATCTAGTAATACCAGCAAAATATTGTTGATATTATAAATTAAGGGAATAGTGCCCCCAAACTTTGATCTCTCTCCCAATTAATTATTTTTCTTGCATTCTCTTTTCAACCAAGCGGAGCATCAAAGAAACCTAATTTGCAACTGCAATTCAAATTTTCAGTTTTCTCTAGTCCAAACTTTTCTCCAAAACCAAACAAACAACAAACAAAAATAACAAAATCATATCCCAAATACCCATGAACCCATCATCAATTTACATTTCTAACCAAACAAAAAATAGCATAAAATACCCCCCACAAATTAAATCCAAATCTGAAGCTCCACTATCAAACCCACCTTCAAAATTCCAAATTCTTCCCTTTTCCCACCCTTTCTTACAAAGCAAAAACACACACCCAAAAAAAAAAAAGGAAAATACAGAACCCACCCAATTCGCACAGCTTTCGAATTAAATCAACACCCAATGAATAAAACATCAAATACTCACTAGAAGTCCCATCTGTGAGAAGCCAAATCTCATTAAAAAAACAAACTACTCAACAACAGTAATCCATTTGGCCTTAATCTGAGAAAACTATGTCTGATCTTGAACTGAGAATTGTAAGGATTGCCATAGTTGGACTAACCAAGGATCAATAGGCAAGACCTGAGAATGGATGTCCAAGGCGCAAACAAGGCTAAGGTTTTGACAAGCCATCCCTCCTTGCCAGCTTCTAGTTCACTAAATTCTCGTCTTTCCATTTTTGGGATGAAGAGTAGAGCTAATGGGTTTCTATTTGTTCGTTTTATTTGGAGTTTTGTTTTTCATGTCCCTAGTCAGCCATGAGGGCAATTGAAAACCTGGTGCCTCGATGCATTGAGCAACCAACAAAATGTTTGTTTCTCAGGAATTATGTTTCTTGAGGAAATTTTCAAGAATTATGGAGAGATAAGGGATTAGAAAGGTGGAGAGGAGGGAAGAGGGGGCGAGAGAATTTGGGTTGCAGAAGAGAGAAGAGGAGAAAATTTAAGTACATGTGATCAAGAGAAAGCCACGTGTACATATCCATCCATTGACTTCACATTAGACTGATGAAAGAACTGTAGATGCATATCCAGGGAGGGAAGGGGGGAGTTGGGGTTGTTATGACACTTTTTTTTTTTTTTGTTCAAGGACCAAACTAGGACAAGGGTCATAGTTCTGAGGGCACCATTGTAACCCATAAATTAATTAGTCCTTCCCAATACTTAATATTTCTTGGATAAGTTGTTATACATTGTTTCACCTCTTGCTATTAGTTAATAATTTTACTTATTGGATCTATATGCTTATTTTAGCAAGGCACAAACTATTCAGATGATTATTCATCAAATGACTCTTCACCTATTGTATTTTAAGGTAAATAGGAGGCAAGAAAGCTCTATAGAGAATGGTGGTTAAATTAGATATTATCTAAGAGAAGTTAGAATGTAGGTATAGGCTAAGTAAATGAATGGACAATCCTGATCCTATTGAAATATTGACGAAACTGAAGATTGGATTATAAATAATACGGCTAAAAACATTACTAATTAAAGTGAAAGTAACAGTTTTAATTATCGTAATGTTTATCATTTATTCAGCATCAGGACTTCTGAACTTCATTTCTGGTGACATTTTTTTTTAGGGATGGCACATGGATTTACATAGATTACCAAAATTTCAACTTGGCAAAATTTCATCCAAAATTTACCCCAAAAGCATATGGTCATAAAATAAAATATTGAAATTAAACAATAAAATAAAGCCTACTAGCCATACTCTTTCACATGAGCACAAAAAATGAGTCATAAACATCATTCCATTCAGCAGAACCAAGTGAAAACTAATGCAAATGGTACTTACTCAAATGGAGGCTCAACCTCAATAGCAAGTGTCAGATGCAAAGAGAACCCAGTTGTCTCATCAGGGCCACCACTTTCAGCAACAGTACATGCCTCATGAGGAAAACCTCTTGGAATATATAAAATATCACCTTCCCTCAACAAAAACTGTGTGCGCCCAGCCATTGAATTCCCAATCTTTGAACTGTGTAAGCTATCAAGAGGTTCATACAGACGAGGTAATGAAACAATCGGCTGAGAAACAATCGTCCACTGCTTAGTACCAAAAAGTTGGCATACAAACACACAGTGGTCATCATAATGGCGAGCCAAACCCTGAGAATCAGGAGGTGTCAAATATAAATTGACACCTACTGATGGTTGACCAAACAGAGATGCTAACCCATCTGCAATAGCAGCAATACTCTCAAACCGGAACTCCATTCCACGTAACGCAATTGTATAACCCTTATTATATGCATCTTCACATTTCAAAATATCATCAATATATAAAAAATGAGGAGCCTTGATGCATGGCTCTGAACTCTCCTGAAAGAAATGCACCTCCTCTTTCAAATGCCCCATCGTTCTTAGAACCCTTATGTCTTGCCCGTAGATTATAAGACAACCCAATTCATTCCTCACCGTCTTTAGAAAATTAAGGATGTTTAACTCATCTGAATCAATTGGCAAACAGGAAACCAGACCTTGAAGGAGAGGCAAAACAAAGGAAGAAACAGTTTTTTTTAAGTTAAGATACTGTATAAATGAACTGAAAACATCATCCTGCTCATTTAAACCCTTTGAGAGGCTCCTTACGAGTAAAGGCGATACCTCCCAGTGGTTTAATATGAAATTTTCAAAACTAGATTCCCTTGTACCAAAGATGCTTTTTTTAACCACCTCAAATGGGAAAGGTGTTGTAAGGTGACCAGCATTAATGGAGAGCCTAAAGATGCTTTCTGCCAGATTATTTGTTCTGATGCTGCTTAAATTAAAATGCTCATCTTGGCCAAATTTCACAGTGTTTCGAAGTAACATTTGATTATGTACTTTTACCCAAAGCTCTTTCAAATAGACGGAGAAAGCTTCAGACAGCTTCCTTGGCATGTTCTCTAGTTGGTCAATGTCATAAGTATTAATGAGAGTTATTGCTGCATTAAGAAGTAATACTACAAGATCATCTTCCTTAACCCCTATTCTCAGGCAGATATTACCTCCCTTGTCCAAGGAGCATATGGAGACCAATCTTTTTGAAGATTCAGGAACCTGAAGGTATTTAAACCTAAT
The DNA here is from genome assembly GCF_030704535.1 of Vitis vinifera. Taxonomy (NCBI): domain Eukaryota; kingdom Viridiplantae; phylum Streptophyta; class Magnoliopsida; order Vitales; family Vitaceae; genus Vitis; species Vitis vinifera. Next base: position 18,124,363 of record NC_081815.1, on the reverse strand, counting down.
GGATGTTAAGCCAAGTTAAGTAAAAATATATCCTTCTCAAAAAAATAAATAAAAAGAAACAGAACAATATTTACTAAAAATTTGCAATGGATATATGATGGTAAACATTATCATATAAGAAAAATAGTCCATCTAGGAAAGGTTTTCAGGAAAATTCATCACAAACAGATTAGAGATCCTTTTTCTGTCCCAGTGGAGAAATAAAGTAGCATATTTGGAAAATCTCTGCAATTGCTAGTCTTTAATTTGAACAAATTACGAGCCCGTCTTCATCAGCCTCAAGAATTAATATTATATATCATATATGTATAAATGAGTTACAAGAAAAATTTTATATTGACCAAGATAAGTAGAAAAGTGTACTATTTCACAAAAAAACAAAACAATATGCACAAACTGAAGTCTGAAAAGGCAATATACTCATGCTAAAACTGCCCTCTGCACTCAGGGAGGCAAAAGGTCACCAACTAAAGCAACCAGCTGCTTTGCTCCTTGCTTGGCTAACCAAAGCTTGATTAGCTAACTTTGGAACCCCAGAGAAAGAGCATCCCAACTTTCTAGCAATATTTATATTTTTTGTGAAGCCAACTATTGAACTTCCATGAGTTTATCTCCTAGTTAGACACTCAAGAAATAACCACAACAAAATCTCCCTCTAGCTTAGATTAGAAAGACACAAGGCTTGCCTTGCAGTAAACCCTCCAACAAAGCTTGTAACTATACCTCACTAGCAAAACCCTCCCCGGCCAGCTTAAAATAAGTCTTTAACATTATACCACAATGATCTCTATAAGAGGCAAACTGTCCTTGGTTACCAAACAACAACTATCAAAATGACTTTACTAAACCCACCAAGGAGGTAACCAATCAACCAGTCTTCCCACTTAATCTCTTGAAGTAGCAAACAATTGTTCCAATCAAGCAATCAGGCTGAAAGAGGACGAACAATAAACACGTAGCAAATAGCCTCTAATGATTTTTTGTTGCCCTCAAAAAGATAAAAAACATATTGAAAATTTTAATCTTTATATCTTTTGATGTAAACGTACAAGTGCTTTTTGCATGTTTGGCCATGCTAGCTCACCAAAACAAACAAACAAACAAATAAATAAATAGGTAAGAACCATTGGTAACATCCAACAAATAATGAAATCTATATCCTCTCTTCCCCAAGGATTTCTCTCATGTAAAGGTAATTATATATTTCTTAAAAGCTAAATTTCTGCAACTAGAGTAATTTTGACATAAGTCAATCCCAGAATAAAAACCATAGGTAAATAACCACAGCTGATGACAGGTGCCTGCGTTATGATGTTACCATATAGCCACTTGATTTAATCATCTTTATAATATATTGTGATTTCTGTCCTAAATTCATCATTAATTTTCCTACTGAAAGCAACCTCAACCTACAGAGAAAGAGTACTCCTCTTTTAGCCTTTTCATGCATGTGGACCAGACACATCCACAGACACAATTACAGCTCAATTTGACATTTCTCAGCATAAACACCTATATCATTATTATATAAAAGAAAAATGCACATACAGAAAAAGTTAAAATGATTGTGCAAGAACTATGTCTGACAAAATCCATACTCTTAAAGAAGCACAAAGTTGACATCCACCTATACATAGAAAGGAAACAGAATGCTGAGGAGGAAGGCTTTCAGGCCTTCCCTCCCTTAATCCTTAATCTCGGGATTACCCCAAATCCATTCACATTCGCTACTCTTATCCATCTGTTTTATTTATGCAACTCCTGTAATTCATAAACACTGCAAATGCAGCAAATCTTCAGGCCGTTAGGACTACTCTAAATCGAATTGAGCAGCCATGCGTAGTTCAACCACTTGTTTCTCCTATTAGCATAACAAAAAATTCGAATTAATAAGGGAACTTTCTGTTCTGTCTCTTAGTGAGCACTACCTAACCAACCATATGGGGTTTTGGACCCTTTTTAATTGATGTGTGCAATTTATGTTCAATTAACAACTGCCACGGCCCCAATGCAATATAACCATTTGCCTTTGTTTAAGATAGTTTTTCAATTTACGTAAAACCAAATGTACACTTATTTCCTCTTTTTCCTGCAGTTTTCTCATAAAACAACCATAAGATAAAAACTCAACCAACAGAGGTACCAAAAACCTTTGATGGATAAACATTGCATAATTTTTTTTAAGCATGTCAAGGACAACACCAAAGATATCTCCATGTAGTTTATGTGCCTTGCAAATGACATGATGTGCTGTTTGGTTGTGGAGAAAAGGTCAGAAAAGTTCTTTTTGACAAAAAAAAAATATTGAAAAGTTTCATCCTTCTATATATATATATACATATTCTTGGTGTGAGTTTGTGTGTGTTTTGCTTTACTAGTTGGAAATAACAGTATTATACAACTATTTGCCTTTGTCTAAGATAGCCTTTTAATTGCAAACAATTGAACAAGAATAAGAAGAACAACCCTTATACATGCAAAGTATGCAACTAAAAAGAAAATCACAACCTAAGAGAGCCTAAAAGGTTTACAAAAGAGGACCTTAGCTCCAAATGCTCCATTTTACTCTCCTAAATAAGACTCTTAATTCACAGAGAGTTTTTTTAATTTGCCAATGCCATCTCCACTTTGTTGAAAGTCGTAATTTTTTTTTTCTTCTAAATATCTTAAATCCGTATGTTGAATACTTTTCCCTTTGTTAATGTCCCCTCCTTCCCAGCTCTTATACTCTACCTTGAGCCGAAAAGCTGACCTTGCATGAACCTAGGTATAGAGATGCTAGTACAAGAGAATAGCACAGCCCACAAGTCCAAAGCAACTTGGTGCCCCCACATCCTTTGTCACATTCTTGCACATTACACAAGGGAATTTTAGACACCACACATTTCCAACTAGAAAATTTTTCACTCACCTATCAAGTGATGTATCAAAATGAACTTAGAAAAAAACAATATTGCCATCACACACACCATAGTGAATCCCACTCATATTGAAGCTTTTGTGGAATAAAGCTTTTAAGAGGAACACAAAACACTCTTCAACTCCCAATCACAAAAATTCCTAATAACATCAACTTCCCGTTTCAAAAACTACCCCACCCACCTCACACTGGCTTCCCTCACAAACTTTTTTGTCCCAAAAATGATGAGGGGACTCTTCCATAACACTATACCATTCCCCACCCGAAACCCAACCTCTAGCTCAAAAACTACCCCACCCACCTACATTGGCTTTTATCAAACTTTTTTGTCCACCACAAAGAGATGAGGGAACTCTCCCATAACGCTATACCATTCCCCACCAGAAACCCAACCCCTAGCTCAAAAATTTTAACCAAACTCAACAATCACCATTCGGGATTCATTGTTTGTTCATAAGACTGAGTTCAGATACCATCACTCACGCAGGAGGTTAACAAAACGAGGCATAACTGTGAGGCAATCATGAAATTTTCAAAAAGAAAAAGAAAAAGAAAAGGTCCATTGAAATAGCACGGATAAAATTACTCACATAAGATGCTCCAGTGCCGAAAACTCCAGCAGCCGTTCTCGCCCAATCGACGTGGTACTCAGATCCAACACAGCATTACAAGCAGCCACCGAAACCATCTTATTTGAAGCTCCGACAGCCAATATCAAACCCTTCACAATTTCACCATCCAAAGCAATCTGTTCATTCATCTCAAACGAAAAAATCGAAGCCGCCCCCGCAATCTCGGTGCTCCTACTCACAATTTCATCACATCTGCAAGGAAAATCCAAGAAAAAAATCAATAAATAAGCTGAATTAAACATCGTTGAATTCTACGGAGACAAAGGGGTGAATTACTTGGAGTTCAGAAGGATTGGAAGCAATGAGAGGATGGGGATAGGTAGGGTTTGGTGGAGACCAAACGCAGCGTTTTGGGAGTTCGGGATTAGAGAGAGGTGCAGTGAGTTTAAGCATCTCTTTATTACGGATTCAGAGTAGGGTTCGTTCGAGTTACAAATCGCTGCGAGCATGAGAGCGAAAATGGTGTTGGCATCGAGGCTTGAAGAACACCATTCTCGATTGCTCTTTGTTCTCTGTAATCTTCTCTTCTTCCTCCCTCGGTTCTCCATTCGCGGTATGATGCTGAGAAAAATCAACAGACCTGTTTGGTTTGAGAGAAAAACAGTGGAGAGGCAGCTCGGGTTGTTTGGCTGGTGGATTAGGAGAGAATCAGCCGGCTGATATTTCCCTCCACTTTTTTCAACTAGCCTGATAATTTGGCAACGTCTTGAAAAAAAAAAATATATATATATATATATATAATTGACAATTATAGAAATAATTTGGGATTTACTTAGAAAAAAATATTTTACTCCTAAAATTATAGTTCTCACATGCAAATATTATCAATTTTATCCACCTTATATCATTTTTTTTTTAATCTTATTTATCATTCCATTTTACATGAATTAATAATTTTTATGTAGTTTAAAAACATGTAAAATTAAAAATATATATATAAAATAAAAAACAAACCTTTTCTATTTGATGAATCCAATTGGCAAATTTAGAAAGAAATTTGAGAATTTAGTGGAACAAAGCCCTTTTGAGCACTCATAAACCTTTGATATGGAATATTTTAGACAAAAAATTGAGAAATTATTAAAAAAGTGTGGACCAAAATTTGAAAATTTATATCTTTGTTCCTATTAAATGCATCGAAAAATGTAAGGGAAAGAAAAAAAATGTAAAAAAATAAAAAATGAAGAAAAATAAAACTTAAAAATTAAATTAAATTTAATAAATTATTTTATGTTATTTCATACTAATTTCACTTATTTTCCGTCTTATAATTAATTTTAATTATATATGGTTTTCTTTCGTATTTTTTCAAGTTGAAACAAAACATTCTTTTTCTTATTTTAGTACCTTTTTAGTGTATTGATTATTGTTTACGGTGATGAGTTATTATGGTGACTTCCATTGGTTTAATGGTGATCATTTATTGGTACAATGCATGTAAAAAAATGTAATTGGTAGTGTCCGAAGTGTTGTAACACACTATTGTCCAAGGTAATATTTCTTGTCCATATTAATTATTGAGCACTTTACTAATGATACCTACAAAAGTTCTTCGTTCTTGAATATAAATATCTCCCCTTATCTTTCATCAACTTTATATTCTAGAAAGGATTCATTGATTCCCATAAGAACTCATTTTGAAGTTTTAGACATTGAAAAATTTTAAAATTATTTATTGAAAATAAACTGAATCTCCTATAAAATGTTTTATTGTTGCAAATATTAGAATATTAATAGAATATTCTTAATAAGTTTGAACCGGTGTTACTTCTTAGTTTACTATTGCCTTTTGTGCATTTAATATGTATTATCTATCATCATCATCCTTTAAGCAAATTGGTAAACCCCGAGGCATCGACAACATGAAAATCATAATTATTAGTTTTGATTTTATAGGCATTAATAATCATCATCATTTCATGAAATAAATTGATTATTTAATGTTCACTCATACCATCTATATTCCATTTATAAAAACTATTACGATCATAACTAGTAGTTAATTGATAATTTTTTTCTTTTAATTGTACATTCAGAGAATAGAGTTTTCAATAATAATTTTTTCTATATACAAAATTATTATATATTACATTAATTGTTGAAGGGTGTGTGAATATTGAATTGGGAGTAATTTTGAATTGTTTTTCTATTTTATTTATTTATGATTTATTTTTGTAATGGTTTGAATTTGATTAATACCATTAATGTTGAGTTTATTTAATCTAAGTTTAATTTATTTTAATGTTGTTTTTGTTGAATCTTCTTTGATCTAATTGAGTCAATATTTATTTCGAATATTCAAGATAAATACAACTTCTACAAGAGCGAGACTTCATCACAGTCTCACATAAATTATAAATTTATTATTTTCATTAATTTTATTTATTTATTTTTTTTATATCACTTATTTTACATAACAAAAAAAAAAATATGATTAGGGAATTAAATTTGCACTTTGAAAAAACAATTAAAAATATTAAAATATAAAGTTATGTAACATTTAATATATACAAAATAATTTTGTATATTTAATAACATAATATAATATTTTTTATTTATAAATTTTAAGTATAAAAAACTACTTACTAAATGTCCAAAAGGATACAATGAAAAAAATATTAAATATAGTTATAGTTGGAAATAGAAAATAATTAAAAATATATATATCTATAAAATACAATAATAAAATAACAATACTATGAGTATTATTTAATATAATATTTTTTTATTTATAAATTCTACATATCTTAACCATGAATATTACAAACAAAGAAATAAAAAAACTACTTGCTAAACAATAAATCGTAGAATGATTTTCAAATGATACTAAGTATTATAAGAGATTTCATTCTTTTTTCTAATGGTAAATATTAAGATGCAATATAATTTTTATTGGATATTAAAATACAATATGTCTTTTATTTTATTTTTATTTCTTGAATAAATTAAATGTAAGTATGGTATAACATATTCCATTTGAAATTAAATTTTATGATGGTTTGTAACGATATCATAAAATATGCATATAATGATATCTTGTCAAACAAGGCTTAAATAAATTAAAAGAATATGTTTTATAAAATTTCTTAATGATTGATATGGTTAAATAATAAATATGTAAACGAGGGATAGTTAGTGATCTAATAAGGATATTCAAGAAGGAAAAAGTCTACAAACTTTATTCTGTACATATATCAAAGAGTCATGTAGATATTATTCACCTTAGGCTCAAGGGTTGTGTGGATATTATCCACTCTAGGACCAAGAGGACCCTCATAACTTTAAATGCGCCTATATGGTTAAGAGGAATCCATACAAGCGTTTTCCGTATTCAATACGAGATATCATAATCACTGTCATATAGAGATAATGTTTTCTTTGTATCTTATAGAATCGTGGGCTTGAATAAACAAATAAATTTTGTAGGACAAAATAAACTCTTATACAAGAATCAGGGATTGAATATGATATTATTTGTAATGATTTGCTCCCAATCATTATCCGTTCTTAGTTCAAAGATCTTCACAACTTTAAAACGAGTTTACATGATTAAAATGAGCTCTTATACACACACATATATATAATGCCAACAACCTTTTCCTGTATCAAATATGAGATATTACATTAGGTTTTGACAATTTCATTTAAAAACTAATCAATATCCAATCCATTGCTTTGTACCCAACTTGGGTCCTATTTTTTGGATTGGATTTTGATGATGCCATCCAAAAATTAATTAATGTCCATTGCTGGTTTTAAGAGGTATCATAAGGCGACCCATCATTTTTTATTAAGAGCAGTAAAGTCATCACCCGACAATCCTTCCCAACATTACACTCCTGTAGCTCAAACCCATGACTCTTGATTTTTTTATACCAATCTTTTGATCGAACTTTAATTATATTATTTAAGAATCAATTGGTGTTTGATAAAGGTGAACTAAAAATTTCATGACATTCAACATTGCATCTGGTAAAGCCAAAGTCATCATTTGAGTGACCCATACTTAAGTCTAACACTAAGTCCTTCATATCCTATTTACATTATATTGTTTTGTATTTTGATATCATTTTTTCAATCTAATTTTTGTATACTTTGTTTTTATTTCTACAATCATCAAACAGCCCAAATTTCATTATTTACTTTCAATAACCCTTCTAATCAAATAACCATTTTGGAAACCAAACATGCCCTTAAAAACCAACAGAGGAAAAAAGGAAAAAAAGAAAAAAAGGACGAAGAAGAAACTGAAAGATAAGCGCCTGCAAATGTGAAAGCCTGGTGTGAAAGACAGGCTGAACGCAAGCCATCGGCGAGGGTGTTAATGATCAGGGAGATATCCACAGGTAAATTTTTCGATTTTTTCCTTTTCTGTTTTGTAGAGTGTAGATAAACACACCTAGGCTTCTCTAAGAATTTTTTAGTTTTTATTTATTTATTTTCTTTTTTTCCTCGATCCGTGAGGATTTATGTGCCCATACTGTTGATGGGTTTGGAAAGACAAGGATGATTTGGGTTTTCGGAAATTGATTTTGTATCTTGTTCTTATTGGAAGTTTCGACTTCTCTTCTGAAATGAAAATGTGTGTGATGAAACTTTTTCCAGTAGTTAAATTTGATTTTACGCTTTCTCTTGTAGCAGCTTTTCAGATTTTCTTATTTCATGAGATGGGTTTTTCTCGAGTTTTTCCTAATTTTCACTGAATTGCAGTTTCATGAGGTTTATAATTATTTGTTTTCCTAAAATTCCTCTTTTTTACTATGAATTTGCATGGTGCAGAGAAATTTTTTTAGACATGTAATCTAGCGTAGCATTAATTATGTAACATCTCAATCCAACTATAATTTCAATATACTCAGATTGAGCATTTGAGTCGGCTTTGGATAATGTTCAATGATCTGTTTGTTGTTATTTTGGGTAAAATATACATTGTGGTTGCATGATTTTTAAGTCCTCCTGTAGCTTCATGAACCCAATTGTTTCAGTTGTATTTGTGGGTTTGAACATCTGGATGCCTGCTTTAATCTCTGTCCTTTTGTTCCCTTGTGAAACATCTAATGAAAAATCCCTTTCTTCTGTTTAACGATTCTTCAGACTGTTCCTCTTAGATGTTAATGGAGCATGTTTGTCAATTGCAGTCAATACAAGATCTTTATATACTTAGGTCCAAATGACTAATGGGTTCTGCCCTGGTTTGCTTCCGAATTTTGGCCTTGCCCGAAGAAGAACTAGCATAGTGCATGTAATGCAGTAGGAGGTTATTTTGGTTTGTTGATATTGTTGGGTTGCATCTGATTTGTCTGTTCAATGCTGCAGGGTCTTGTAATGGGTATCAGTAGAACTGAAGTAAACTTGAGGAGGTTGCTTGCAGCCGCACCTCAGCAACAAAATCAGGCAAAGCTTATACATGTATGTTTCTTTGCATGTCCAGAGATCTCTCAAATCAAAGATTCATTTTCTAATGATTTGTGCACATTTTTTTCTTTTAGTGTGAAGAGTGCGATCTGAATATTTTGGTTGCTTTATCTGCTTTTGATCTCTGTTGAAACATGTTCTATACCTTGGTGTTTGAAAGTTTGAACTGAATAATTTAATTGATAAAACTGTTTTCTTTGTTTCATTAGCATCATTGATTGCATGTTATGTTTGATCGTATTTGAGTGGGATTGGTTCAGTAGTTGTTTGGTTTTTTTGTCTTAATTTACATGTATATGTATATTCATTTACCATTTTTGATTGATAATTAATGGAACTTTGCAGTATGTTGCTACTTTACGAGAACAATTAGAACAATTGACTGAAGAGAGAACTCTAGAAGGATTACCAAGGTCTGTCTGCTTACTCTTTTTTTCCCCTCCTACTCTGTGTTACTTTGAGAAGCAAACATATGCTAACATGCTCGTGCTTCCAGTATGTGTTCATCTATGATACCATTGTGATTTTTCTGCATGTGCACATATGCGCTTGTATTAATGGTATGCACCCATAAGCATATACATTCCTATGTTCATGTTCTTCAGAAAGACCTTACCAAGGTGCTTGTTGTCAGTGCCACCCTTTGTCTAGGTTGTTGATAGGGGTGGAGGAATTTATGCTTAATTGTGCAGGAAAGTTTTGGTTGCATCCTCCATCTTTGCACTAGCATAGAGGACACTGATATTTTGTTATTTTTGGTTTACTCTGGTTGTATCATAAAGTCTATTATGTAACTGTAGTAAATGTACCCTTTCTCATCTTCTGGACATTAATTTTTTAAAAGGATCATCATTCTTAAACTCTCACTCTGTGCTATGAAGTTAAATTGCGATTAGCAATCCTTTTTGGTTCTTGTGCTGGATTGTTTGTAAGAAATAAGGGATTATTGATGTTGTATTCATGAGTTGTGAACCTTGGGGATTTTTTTTTTTTTTTGATCAATATGAACCTTGGAGATTTGAAACAATGAAGCAGTGGTGAAGGCATTTTAAGAGGGCCCAAAGATTTTGAGCTTCACCGGAATAATTGATTATGCTGTGGATAAAAGGAGTGCAATACACTTTAAGATTTGATTAGGTGGTATTTAGTTTCTTTTATTTTTACTTTCTGTAGTGATGCTTTAGGATTGTATAGTATCGATGTGGAAGGAAAAAAAACTCAACATTCCACTATATAAATACTGATTACATTCCCCTTTATATATATAGATGATAACACTCATCTATTTTAGGGATATTTACAACTTACCTAAAAAAAAATCAAAACTACCTCAATCTTAGCCCCTAACATTGCTGACAGATCATCAAATTAAATCTTCCTATAATTCTATACTCCCCCTCAGGCTGGGCGGTAAATATTTATTAACCCCAGCTTGGAACTCAGATCATCAAACACCTTTCTCGGTAGAGCCTTGGTAAGAATGTTAGCTGTTTGAAGGCATGTAGGCACGTACAACATCTTGATTATTCCTTCCTCTATCTTCTCCTTTATGAAATGTCGATCAATTTACACATGTTTTGTTCTATCATGATGTACTGGATTTTTTGCAATGTTGATTGCTGACTGATTATCATAGAACATTTTCATAGGTTCTTCATCTGAAATCTTTAATTCCTTTAGCACCCTTCTTAACCATATTCCCTCACAAATGTCGTGTGCCATTGCTCGGAATTCAGCTTCTGCATTGCTTCTTGACACCATCGATTGCTTCTTACTTCTCCATGTGACTAGATTACCCCACACATATGTGCAGTACCCTAAAGTTGATCTTCGGTCTTGTACTGATCCTGTCCAATCTGCATCGTTGAACACTTCAATATCTCTTCTTTGGTTCTCAAAAAATAATCCTTTACCTGGTGTTAGTTTCAAGTATCTCAAGATTCTATACACAACCTCCATGTGTTCTTCATTTGGATTATTCATGAATTGACTTACCATGCTGACAGAAAAACCAATATCCAGTCATGTGTGAGATAGGTATATTAGTTTACCCACTAATCTTTGGTATCTCCCTTTATCCATGGGTGCACAATTTTCCTTAGCTCCTAGTTTGGTTATTGGATCCATAGGAGTATCTGCTGGCTTACACCCAAGCATTCCAGTCTCTTTTAAGAGATCCAGGACATATTTTCTTGTGAGATAGAGATTCCCTTTCTTGACCTTGCAATCTCCATACCTAGGAAGTATTTGAGATTCCCAAGGTCCTTGATCTCGAATTCTGCAACTAGAAAACTTTTGATGGTGCAGATTTCCTCTTCATAATCTCCCGTTAGAATTATGTCATCCACATATACAATGAGGACAACAAGCTTTCCTGCAGGAGAGTGTTTAACAAATAGAGTATGGTCCGTCTGACATTGGGAGTAGCCATGTTTCTTAACTACCTCTGTGAATCTTTCAAACCAGACTCTTGGAGATTGCTTGAGCCCATATAGAGATCTCCTAAGTTTACAAACTTTGTTGCGTGTAGTTTGTGTCTCAAATCTTGGAGGAATTTCCATGTAAACTTCTTCAGCTAGGTCCCCATTTAGGAATTCATTCTTGACATCTAGTTGGTGGAGAGGCCAGTCAAGGTTTGCAGCCAAAGATAGTAGAACCAGAGCTGTGTTTAACTTGGTTATAGGGGCAAATGTCTCCTCATAGTCAATTCTGTATGATTGGGTGAATCCCTTTGCAACCAGCCGTGCCTTGAATCGATTAACACTCCCATCTTCATTATATTTGACTGTGAAGATCCATTTGCAGCCTACTGGACGTTTTCTGGCTGGTAATTCTGAGATTTCTCAGGTTCCATTTTTTTCAAGTGCATGAATTTTTTCATACACTGCTGATTTCCACTCAGGTGAGCTGAGATCTTCTTGTATATTATTAGGAATCTGGGTGTTGTCGAGGTTAGCAACAAATGTTTTGAACTTCGGTGACAGTCCTTTATATGACACAAATGTGTATATAGGGTGTTTTGTGCATGATCTTACACATTTTCTCACAACAATAGGAAAGTCACTATCATCATTAGTTTCGGGATTATAGTTACCTGATGGATCTTCACTTGATCTAGAACTTGGGTCAGACTCTTAGGGTTGCTCAAGAGATGCTTGTTGTTCCATCTCCTTTTGGTTCTTTCTCCTTCTTGAGTAGGTAATCAACTCATCATTCTTTGTTGATTGAATAGTGTCCAGATTTTGAGGAGGTGGATTAGTAGGCGGATTGTTGGTTTGATCTTGAGAAGGAGATTCTAGGAAGTAAGGAGATTCAAGGAAGAGATTTTGAGGAGGAATGGATTCATGATTTAGTGATGGCAGGGTTGGTCAGAATTAGGAGAGAAATGAGATGATTCTTCAATATCCCAAAGCTGGTATTCCTAGATAAAATTAGTCTCCCCTTGAATATCAGATTTGGAGAAATAAGGTTGTTGCTCAAAGGAGGTGACATCCATGGAGTGATAGAACTGTTTAGTGACCAATGAGTAGCACTTATATCCTTTTTGAGTTGGAGTGTACCCAAGGAAAATACATTTAAGAGCTCTAAGATCAAGTTTGTCCCTGTGTTGTTGATGGACATGGACAAAAGTTGAGTGCCCGAAAACTTTGAACGGGATTGGAGAGATGAGACGAGTATTGGGAAAGGACTGAAGAAGAATTTGATAGGGAGTCTGGAAGTCGAGAATACGAGATGGCATCCTATTTATGAGATAGGCGGCAGTGAGGATGGCTTCACCCCAGAAAAATTTTGGTACATGGGTAGAGAACATTAGGGAGCGAGCAACAATAAGAAGATGCCAGTTTTTTCTTTCGGCAATACCATTTTGTTGAGGAGTGTTGACACAGGAACTTTGGTGAACTATACCATGACTCAAGAGATAATCATTAAGAATGGAGTTGAAATACTCTTTGGCATTGTCAGTTTTCAGAATTTGGATTTTTGCTTGGAATTGTGTTTGGATCATGGTGTTGAAGGTTTTGAAAATCTGGTTTACCTCTGATTTTTCTTTCATGAGGAATACCCATGTGAGTGTAGTGTGATCATCAATAAATGAAATGAACCAGTGAGAACCAGTAACACTTTTGATCCTAGAAGGACCCCATACATCACTATTAATCATGGAAAAGGTTGAGATGCTTTGTAGGATCGGTTAGGATAAGAATTACGAATATGTTTAGAAAATTGACAGATCTCACATTGAAACTCATTTGGATTTTTATTATGGAATAATGAAGGAAACAACTTCTCAAGATATAAGAAATTTGGATGACTTGACCTATAGTGCCACAACATAATTGCACTATCATTATTAGACTGACTCACAGACAAAGAAATAGGACTATTGGACACTGAACAATCAGAATGATGAGTTGCTCCTTGAGGAGGATCATTAACCTCTAGAAGAAAGAGCCCCGAACACATCTTAGCACTGCCAATCGTCTTCCCCAAGTCCAAGACCTGAAATTCACACAGATTTGAGCCAAATTTAGTAACACAGTTGAGATCCCGAGTGAGTTTACTAATGGACAGTAAATTACAATTTAATTTTGGCACAAGGAGAATTGAATCAAGAGTGATGTTCTTTGAAACTTTAACAGAACTTGTACCAACCACCTTTGAGAGTGAACCATCGGCTATTCTCACAGTTAAATTTTTATAGCATGGATCGTAAGTGGAAAAAAGCTTCTCATCCCCAGTCATATGATCAGATGCTCCTGAATCTATAATCCATGGACTTAGCTTCTCCTTTTTAACATTTAGAGCACTCAAAAAATTACCTTTTTGTGCCAAGGAACCAGTACCAACCACAGTGGGGGCAGGTGCAGGCAAGGATTGGCTGAACAATTTCTGTAAGACTTCTATTTGTTCCTTGCTAAAGGGAGTGGGTTAAGGTGAGGGTTTTTCATCCATGGAGACAAGGTTGCCCCGTCTTTCTTTGTCATTGGCAAACCGGGAAGGCTTCCATTCTGCAGGTTTGCCGTGAATCTTCCAGCAGGTGTCCTTGGTGTGACCAGGACGTTGACAATGATCACACCATGGTCGCCCTTTCTTTGGTCTGTGATCATTGTTGTTGGATGGATTTCCTTTAACTGCAAGGGTTGAGCTCTCAGGATTTGTCACAGAATCTTGAGAGCCCATCATGATCTTCTTTCGACTTTCCTCTCTCCGAACTTCTGAAAATGCTTCCTGAATATTTAGTAGTGGTTTGGATCCTAAGATTCTTCCTCGTGCTTCATCGAGATTCTTATTTAATCCAATCAGAAATTTGTATATTCTTTTCCGTTCAATAATCTGTCTGTACCTGATTCCATCACCCGGATAGCTCCAATTGTGCTCCTCGAACAAGTCCAGTTGCTGCCAGTAGTGATTGAGTGTGTTGAAGTACTGAGTCACCGTTAACTCTCCTTGACGGAAGTCATGGAGAACACTCTCCACCTCGAACAATTCCGACGTATTCTCATTGTTAGAATACGTTTCCTTGGCAGCATCCCAAATCTCCTTTGCTGTTCCATAGAGAAGAAAATTTTCTCCAATGTCATTTGTCATGGAATTAATGAGCCATGACATGACCATGTTATTTTCAACATTCCAGACTTTGAACTTTTCATCTGTCTTGTTTGGTTTGGCAGCAACTCCATTGAGATAATCGTCTTTGCCCTTTCTGCATATGAACATCATTACGGAACGGGACCATTGGAGATAGTTGTTCCCATTCAGTTTGTCCTGTAATGGGCATGAGGTTACTATGTGCACTACTGTTGCTAGAAGCCATGGCTTCTTGATTGGAGGTGATTTGGGAAACGGTAGCAGTTGGATCACGTTTGCCGTATTTGGTCATATGAGGGAATTAGGGTTCAGAGAATGCTTTAATACCATATCGATGTGGAAGGAAAAAAAACTCAACATTCCATTATATAAATACTGATTATATTCCCCTCTATATATATAGACGATAATACTCATCTATTTTAGGGATATTTACAACTTACCTAAAAAAAAAATCAACAAACTTCAAATCCAAGAAGATTTATAATAAGCTTGATGTCATCAATGGTGCATCTCATCATGCATCAGTCTGGTGCAATTAAGGTGTTGGCAGAAGTGATCAAATTTTTACCGTTACATGCTTTCTGGTTTTATAGAAAATAGAGAAGTTCTTAGGATAATTTGCTGCCCAAGTTAAGAGCAAGTGTGCTCTATATCTGGTATAATAAGACTTGGAAATTTGAATTTGGGTGGTCACTGATCATTACTAATGTCCCGTGTGTTTGAGTTAATTGGGACTATTCTCTAGCTGAGTGGGCCTGTGTTCCAAGGAGCAAGAGGTTGTCCCTAACACAGTCTCAGACAAAGGGTTTCATCTTCTCCTCTTTCTCCTTTATTTCCTCTCGTCCTATTCTCTCTTATGTACCACAAACTATATGCTTCCTGGTCTCTTCAGCATGATGCATGAGAATCCTCTATCTATAAATGGAATCAAATGATCTTTGTGGAGTGGAAGTGCAATAAAAATTGCTGCTAGATGCACAAGTTTGTAAAGTTTTTTCTCTTGCTTTTTTGTGTAGGTTCTCAAGGAAGTCTTGGTCTCTTACTTCCATTTTGCTGTTTATCCTCATTGCTTCTTGTGTTTGTGCACTTTTGTCTTCTTCAATGAAAGTTCTTTATTAGACAAGTGAATTTTCTCTTGGCATTTGATTAGATATTGAGTATTTGATGATATGGATTGACATACACCATCTAATATATATTGGTTTATATGTAGTAACTACTTTTCCAGGCCACTTCTTGATGACTGTCTAAGGAGCTCTCAAACTAGCTTAACTTGTGATTAAAATTTTAATGTGGCTCATTTTTATACATGGTGCTAATGTGTTTTCTGGTAATGTGATATGTGTTTTCCATTTAACAACAATGTAGCTCATTGTATTTCTTTTTCATGATAATTATGCCTTTTTTTTTTATTTTTTATTTTTCTAACATAACATCTAAAAAAAATAAATTATTCTGGGCACATGGCATCAAACCTGGAACTTCCTCTTCCCCAGTCTAGCCCTTACTAATTGACCAGGCTTTGGGGGCTCTGATTATGCCTTTTCGTGTTCTATTAATCCTGTTTACTGTGTCCTGGTATTGTGAGACAAGTTTCTCAATTAAACCATAAATTTATTTCTTCTTTTTGTAATGCTTTTGTAGAGTTTCAAAACCGAAGGTGAATGAATATTCAGAGAAGATCGAAGCTATTGCTTCCAAAATAGGTTCTCCATCGGTGTGTATTTTGATTTTCTTTTACATTGTGACTATTTACAATTTTACATGCAAAATAAGTAATATTTGGTTGTTTTCAATTTTGATTGAACATAGTTTGCAGTAAATTTCTAAATCTTCCTTATCAGGGAATCTGCATGAGGCATTGGGGCCATGGCAGTAGTTAATTGAACATAAATTGCACACATCAATTAAAAAGGGTCCAAACCCCATATGGTTGGTTAGGTAATGCTCACTAAGAGACAGAACAGAAAGTTCCCTTATTAATTCAAATTTTTTGTTATGCTAATAGGAGGAACAAGTGGTTGAACTGCACATGGCTGCTCAATTTGATTAAGAGTAGTCCTAACTGCCTGAAGATTTGCTGCATTTGCAGTGTTTATGAATTACAGGAGTTGCATAAATAAAACAGATGGATAAGAGTAGCAAAAGTGAAGGGATTTGGGGTAATCCTGAGATTAAGGATCAAGGGAGGGAAGGCCTGAAAGGCTTCCTCAGCATTCTGTTTCCTTTCTATGTATAGGTAGATGTCAACTTCTTGCTTCTTTAAGAGTATGGATTTTGTCAGACATAGTTCTTGTGCAACCATTTTAACTTTTTCTGTATGTGCATTTTTCTTATATATAACAATGACATAGGTGTTTATGCCGAGAAATGTTTAATTGAGCTATAATTGTGTCTGTGGATGTGTCTGGTCCACATGCATGAAAAGGCTAAAAGAGGAGTATTCTTGCTCTGTAGGTTGAGGTTGCTCTCAGTAGGAAAATTAATGATGAAATTAGGACAGCAATCACAATATATATGATAAAGATGATTACATCAAGTGGCTATATGGTAACATCATAATGCAGGCACCTGTCATCAGCTGTGGTTATTTACCTATGGTTTTTATTCTGGGATTGACTTATGTCAAAATTACTCTAGTTGCAGAAATTTAGCTTTTAAGAAATATATAATTACCTTTACATGAGAGAAATCCTTGGGGGAGAGAGGATGTAGATTTCATTATTGGTTGGATGTTACCTACGGTTCTTACCTATTTATTTATTTATTTGTTTGTTTTGGTGACATTTTAATGGATAGGCTGGTAAAAAGTTACTCTAGATGTAGGAATCTAGCTTTTAAGAAGTATATGATCGCCTCTGTATGAGAGAAATCCTTGGGAAGAGAGGGCACAGGCTCCTTCTAACTGTTAGTTACACAATAACAGGGATATATTAATTATTTATGACAGTTTCTTTGTTTAAAACTGTTAGTTTTTGCACACAAATTTTAATTGAAAAGTTTATTACATCTATTTATGCATGTAGGTGCAATGGTGTCATTTTGTACTTATAAATTATAAGTATAAGAGTATTTTTAGCAAAGAAATGTTAGGCACCTTGGTTGATTCACCATTTAGGGAAGGGCACTATAGGGTGTATTGGGTAGTTTGAGATCCTACCAAATCCCATACTTAAAAAATGTGATTTTCCCATCATTTTAAATGCATGAATCTTAATGAAGAGGAATTGAGTATCATAATCGCAATAACTGGAATCCATGTATATGTCAACATCTTTTCTAATTTTCCAATTCCCATAAATTGGCCATCAACATCACTGGTGCTTGCTGCTGTCCATTTTGTTAAGTACTAGAATTCTTAGTGCTTGCTGCTCTCTCTCTCTCTTTCCTGCTCTCCCTCTCTATCTCTCTTTCCTGCTCTCCCTCTCTCTCTCCTTCTCTGATGCTTCTGGTTTTTGAATTATGAAGTTTTATGATATTTTCTTTACAATCCCTAAATCAATCTTACAAACTTGATATGGTGGTTCTTGTTTCTAATAAATTCTCTTTCTTGGAAACTTTCTAGTCCAATGTGCAAGTTTCCCAGGAGCCTTTTTCTGGTACTTCTGGCAAGGAAGGCACTTCTAAAACTGAAGAAGAGGATCACATGCCCCTTTCCCCAGGATTGCGAAGGAGATTTGTGTAAGTGAAACTCTTATTATTGGGCTTAGCAGGACAATAACCAGACCTTTCTTTCTTTGTTGTTTCCCTTATCTTGTTTTATTTTTTGAATCATTTGGTTCACTGAACAGGCCTGCTTCAAAATTTGAAGATAGATCTCATGATACTATAAAGGCAGATGCATCGGGGCCAGTCAAATTGGATGCTGCAGCACAGGCACACATTGAGAAGCACAGGTACTTTTTTAACATTCAAGACCAATTGTTCGTGTAGCTGCTACATGGAAGAAAGCAAGTGTGAGAGTGCTAGAATATTGATTTTAAAATCCAGTAGGAACTAGATGTCCATGTATTGTAAGAGTGATGCAATGTTGGTGCCTGGTCTCTTACCAAAAGAAAGAATAAAGATGGTGTAAACACACAAAAAAAAAAGGTGGGCCCAAATCTTATAACATGTGTCATAATTAGAAAACATCTAAATCTTAAATTCAAATAAATTATTTGAATTATGAAATCAATTTACCTCCTTATCCATAATTCTATAAATAGAGAAATTATTCGAGAAGGAAAAAAAAAAAAAAAAAGAAGAAGAAGAACAAAGCTTTGCAGGATATCACAAATGTCTTCCAGCATTCTCTAAATTTGCTTCAAGTTCAAGTTTCTTCTTAAATTTCAAGAAGATTCTCAAAGAAGAAAAATTAAGATCAAGCTTGAATCAAGAGTAGAGATCACCATCTTTGAATCAAGATCAACATGGGAGATTGAACGTTTAGGTTTGAAAACATGTGGCTGAAAGTGGATGGGTTTAAGGACCTTCTTCGAGGATGGTGGCAGGAGTCTGGGGTGAGTGGGAAGGCTAGTTTTAGATTGGCCTCTAAGCTAAAGGTGCTGAAACAGAAAATCAAAGACTGGAATAGGGATGTGTTTGGAAGACTGGAAGTTAACAAAAACTTGGCTCTCCAGCAGGTCGAGTTCTGGGATAGGGTGGAAAGTGAAAAGAGCCTCTCAGTAAGGGAAACGAAGATGAAAAAACAAGCTAAGGAAACTTTCAAAAAGTGGGTTCTGCTGGAAGAAACCCATTGGAGACAAGTGTCGAGGGAGTTGTAGCTGAAGGAAGGGGACAAGAATACAGGATTCTTTCTCCAGATGACCAATGCCCACCGAAGAAACAATTCCCTGGACAGAATTAAAATTAATGGGGTGTGGAGGACCGAGGAGCAGGAGGTGAGGGAGGGGATTGTGAACGCTTTTCAGCAACTGCTCTTTGAAGAGCCAGGCTGGAAAGCTGATATTGAGGGGTTGCACCTCTAAAGTCTAAATTCTAGTGAAGCTGAAGGCTTGGAGTTGCCATTCACTGAGGAAGAGATCCACTCTGCCTTGTTGGACATGAATGATGACAAAGCTCTTGGACTGGATGGGTTTACAATGGCCTTTTGGCAATTTTGTTGGGACTTTGTGAAGGAGGAGATTGTGGATCTGTTCAAGGAGTTTTTTGAGCAAAAATCTTTTGCCAAAAGCTTCAACATCACTTTCCTGATCCTAATTCCAAAGAAAGGGGGAGCTGAGGACCTTGGGGACTTTCGGCCTATCAGCCTATTAGGGGGACTGTACAAACTCTTGGCCAAGGTTTTGGCGAATAGGCTGAAGGTCCTAGGAAAGGTGGTTTCTAAGGACCAGAATGCCTTTGTGAGGGGCAGACAGATTTTGGATGCCTCGCTTATAGCTAATGAGGTGATCGACTTTTGGCACAAGCGTAAGGAGAAAGGGCTGATTTGCAAATTGGACATTGAAAAAGCCTACGATAGCATTAATTGGAATTTTCTCATGAAGGTCTTGCACAAGATGAGTTTTGGGTCTCGATGGATGGAGTGGATTTGGTGGTGCATTTCAACTGCCAAATTTTCTATCCTGGTCAATGGGGTGCTAGCAGGCTTCTTCTCAAGTTCCAAGGGGCTGCGTTAAGGAGATCCTTTATCTCCTTACCTCTTTGTCCTGGGTATGGAAGTGCTAAGTGCACTCATAAGAAGGGCTGTTGTTGGGGGGTTCATCTCAAGTTGCAGCCTTCGGGGAAGAGGGAGGATGGAGATGGATGTCTCTCATCTACTTTTTGCTGATGACACAATCATCTTTTGTGAAGCAAGGAAAGAGTATCTAACCTCTTTAAGCTGGATTTTGGCTTGGTTTGAGGCGGCTTCTAGGCTAAGAATAAACCTAGCTAAAAGCGAATTAATTCCTATTGGGGAGGTAGAAGAAGTTGAGGAAATGGCAGTGGAGCTTGGGTGTAAAGTGGGGGCTCTTCCTTCAGTTTATCTGGGGCTGCCCCTTGGAGCCCACCACAAGGCCATATCTATGTGGGATGGGGTGGAAGAAAGAATGAGGAGAAGATTAGTCCTTTGGAAAAGACAATACATTTCTAAGGGCGGGAGAATTACCCTCATCAAGAGCACTTTGGCCAGCATTCCTATTTATTAATTGTCCCTTTTTCGAATGCCCAATATAGTGGCAAGAAGGCTTGAAAAGTTGCAAAGAGACTTTCTTTGGGGAGGGGGAAGAATGGAAAGGAAAATCCACCTAATCAATTGGGAGGTGGTGTGTACTCAAAAGGAGAAAGGAGGTCTAGGTATTCGGAAGATTGATCTCTTTAACAAAGCCTTGCTGGGCAAGTGGATTTGGAGGTTTGCCTTTGAAAAGGACATTCTTTGGAAGAAAGTGATCGGGGTGAAGTATGGTCAAGAAGGCTTTGGCTAGCGGACTAATGAAGCTCGGGGGGCGTTTGGAGTGGGGGTGTGGAAGGAGATTTTGAAGGAGGCAAATTGGTGTTGGGATAACATAATGTTTAAGGTGGGTAAGGGGACTAAGGTAAAATTCTGGATTGATCACTGGTGTGGTAACGAGGTGCTGTCCAGAATTTTTCCTCAGTTATTTGCCTTAGCGGTGCATAGGAATGCAACGGTTAATGAGGTGTGGGACTCTAGCCTCGGTCAAGGGGGCTGGAATGTCAGATTTACTAGAGATTCTAATGATTGGGAGCTGGATTTAATAAGAGCTTTGTTTAATATGCTGAGGGACTTCAAGTTCTCCCAAGAAGAGGACTCAGTGGTTTGGAAAGGTGGGGGTCAAGGCACCTTTGGAGTCAGACATGCATACAATCTGCTGGTTGCTCCCAATACCCTCGCCTTCCTGGTTAGATGCATTTGGGTGGACAAGGTCCCTACTAAAGCTGCCTTTTTTTGCTTGGGAGGCTACGTGGGGGAAGATCCTCACTTTGGATAGGCTTAAAAAACGAGGGTGACCGTTTTCTAATTGCTGTTTTTTGTGTGGTTGTGAAGAGGAAAATATAAATCACATTCTTTTACACTGTATAGTGGTCAGAGTCCTCTAGGAAATTGTCCTTGCCTTGTTTGGGGTTCATTGGGTGTTCTCAGAGACAGTCAAAGAGGTGTTACTTAGTTGGAGGGGCTCTTTTGTGGGGAAAAAGAGGAAAAAAATCTGGTATTTCATCCTGTTGTGTATTTTTTGGACGGTATGGAAGGAAAGAAATAGATTAGTCTCTGGGGGGGTTCTTTGGATATACAGAAACTCAAAAATTATTTTGTTTGTAACTTGTAGAGTTAGGCTAGAATGTACATGGGAGAGGAGTCCTCTTCGCTTTTAGTCTTTTTGGAGTGGCTAACGGCTACTTAAGGGCTGGCGAGGCTGCTTGTTTCTTTTGTTTTTGGGTGTGGCTATGTTGTATACTCCCTGTATGCTTTGTGGCTTCTTGCCCTTTAATACAATTTGTGCTCACTTATCAAAAATAAAATAAAATTAGAGGATCACATATTCTTTGATTTAAAGAATATCACAGAGGAGTGTGCTCACCCAATGGGACCCTTCTACCTTTCATCTCTTTTGACTGAAGTTTCTCTATTCATCTTAAGTGAAGTCAATGTTTCAAGGAAGAACCAAGTCGCATACGCATACAAAGGGAAGGGTGATCTCTATCTTTGATTGACTTAGTCAAGGGCCAACCAGGTTTGATCTTGACTTTCCTACTTTGAGAATCTTCTTGAAATTTAGTAAGGAACTTGATTTTGAAGCAAATTTAGAGAATGATAGAGGACACTTAAGCAAATTTAAGCTTACTGGTTCTTCAAGCTGCATTAATTGAGCCAATGTTGGCACATCCTCAAAGAAGACATCCATGTCATGTGGGTTGGAGTTAGCCTCATCATAGTACATAGAGAAAGACAGTCTTTTGACACTTGAAGTAACACTCGCTAACATCCTGTGAACTGTCATCTGGTACATCAAGAAGGAATACATTATCTCCTCCCTGGGTTTGATCCCCATGACTATTAGCATCACAGAGCATAGTCATCTCTTTCTTTGCATGTATAGTATAATTAACTTGATAATCACCAACAGAGGTGAAGAGGAAATCCTTCAGGCAACTTCGTTGCAATCATCATGGAAAACTTAATTGAAATTTTCTTGAGCACTTCTTTTCATAAGGGTATCTAGCTTAGACATTTATGCTATACTGTTTAACGACTTTGAGGGCTGTTGTTTAATGGAGCTAGGATGCTGTTATATAGAAGCTGTAGAAGTGTGTGTGTGTTTTTTTTTAAATTGCACTTTTGACCAACAATCAGCATAAGCTTTGGTAATCGAGAATTCCTCAACACTATCACAATCAAGTATGGTAAATATGGAGTTGGTGCTTAGTCTAGTGCATGCGTTCCAATACTTATACACTTCTAACAAAGTGCCATTTCTAGGGAATTTCTTGAACATTCCACACACATCTTGAGGGTAGCCAAACTGTCTGCTAAAGTGATGGGGCCTGTATGGTTGGAGTCCTTAAGGTTAAATAACCTGAGCGAATGCTTATTAACATGGAGGACATTTAAATAGGCGAAGAGGTGTCATCAATCAAGTCTACACATTCTTGATTTGTGGTGCCAAATGGTTTAATACCACATCCTTGCAAGATATGAACAAATCTCATGCTTGTGATTCATCAAAATACTTAGCAAGAAACTCCCCAACACAACTAGTCATTCATGGAGAATGGTCCCATGTCGGAGAAAGGAAGTGAGTGTTGAAGTAGTCACTTAGCCAACTATACAAATAATGGATCGAGAAGATACATGCACTTGACCCAAGATCAAAGGAGTTGACAATCTCATTCTATCCATTACAATTTATAAATGCTAGCCAACACTGGAACTGTAAGGCAAAATGAACACCTAAAAGCCAGTTGTCTTGCCACCATGAAAATCCAGGACAATCGAAATGATAATCCTTCCAGGGATAACAAACTGGCATAACCAATAGGCAAGGAAGACTGCTAGATATGTCTCATTCACGTCCTCCTTGGCTACATCAAGAATATTGAATACCTTCAAATCCCACCAAGTATGTGGTGAAGGAAGTTCTGTAATATTTCCGGAAGAATTGTGAATTTCCTTTGGCTGTTGTGCCTTGTTCCTTCTACTTTTCTTTGGTGGTTTCTCATACCTTCTTGTGCCTTTATACCAAAAAACCACTTATGAAGTCATCTTTACTAGTTTGCCTTTCGTTTGTGAAAAATGTTGATGTAGGCCAAAAAGAAATAACAATACTTGATGGAAGTGAAAATTCTCTTTTATTGTTACACAACTCTTTGACACCACTTCATTATAAAATATCCCATGAATGGGTAATCCAATGGTGTGGTTCATGTCCCAAAGAGAGATAGAAATCTCACCTATGGAAGTATGTAGAGTATTGGTAGCTGGACACCAACATTCACAAAAAGCCCTGTTAATAGAAGCATAGTGAGCATAACTAGATAAGAGAGGCAAAGATAGTATCGTATATCTTGGTTTTCTTGAGTAGCTATCAAAGAGGCCCTACACATCGTCTACTCATTCCTAGTATTTGTTGACAAAGGACTCTCCAATAGCTTTAAAAGTAGTGCCCCATGTAATTTATTGGTTATGAATACGATGATTGAGGAGTTGAAATTGAGATTCCACACTGGCTTCAGCATGAGAAGAGTTGAGTGATAAGACATTGGAAACAAACTCCACTTCACTAATCTTTGAATGTTTTTGTTAACCCAAAAGTAGCAATTCGAGACCAAGAAAGAATGTGAAAAGAGTCCTCCTTTGTCAATACTTTTAAGGCTTGAGAACCAGTGACTTATGGATGGGCAAAGTTATTCCCTCCATAAATTCATCACTTCCATCTTCAAGTATAGTTATAGCATTTTCCTTAAAGCACTCAAAGCAAATCATCTCTGTAGGAAAAAAAAAAAAGAGCAAATCCAGAGATGAGTTAAGAATTTTTTATATGATGTTGAAATTATGGTACCAATATCCATGGGGTCATACCAATCTGTGCTAAAGAGTTAAAGTAACACCTCATCTCTTGAAAATGCCAAAATTTCAACACGGTTTGCATCAGGGCCATGACTAATTAGTTGGATGTCAAACCTAACACTCCGATGCGCTCAAATGTGCATTAAATGTTGATATTGTAACATTGCTATGCTTCAATAGTCATGACGAATCAACTAGGTGTCGAATTAGCACCTCAATTTTTGTTAAGTCTCAAAATCTTAATACCCTTCATATCAAGGTCATGCCAATCCACTGAATATCAAATCTAGCACTCCGATGCAATTTTTGTGTAGCGCCAAAATCTTGACAAACCAACTTGAGTGCACAAAATCTGTGTATGGGTGGTATTTTTTCTGCTATATTTATTTCCCTTTGTTGTGAAATAAAATAAAAATCATAAATTGAGTCACATGGTTTGGGCTGTTTAGTTGCTTGGGCTCCCAGTTTTCTGGGTTACCCTTGGCTCTGCTCAGAAAAGGGCTCAGGTCAGTAGGTCACTAGTACAGTTGGCATAAGAGTCCTTATTTGATTACCACATTCAAACCTATTTTGCGATTGCTTGACTTGAGATTCGGAGAACGACTTCAGAACGAAAGCTTTGAGAAATTTGAATATTAGCCTATTTGTCTTTCTAAACATTTTGTTCTTGCAAATTTTTATTTTTCCTCTCTGACAGGAAGCTTCAAGAAGACCTGACAGATGAAATGGTTGGATTGGCAAAGCAGCTCAAGCAGAGTAGTCTCTTGATGAGCCAGTCCATTCAGAACACTGAAAAAGTGAGTTTTGGTTTTTTATTATGTAATCTTGCATTACATCACACATTGGTGCTGAAATCTGCTGATGCATATGAACCACAGCTTCAAATGAATGTCATTTGTGCAAAATGAAAACATAGCTTTTTGAGTGAATCTCATGTTTTTCCATTTTTATTTTTTTGCTTTTTTAGCTGGAATTGGGCAGTTTGGTAGTCCATTCTTTATTCTTCGACAATCATGCTTACAATAAATCTTAGTCACAGAAAATAATAGATCCAATATTCAATTTTTTTTTATAATTAGTTAATTGCATTTTTTATGTGGGTTATTTTAAAAAAATTATATTATAGGTTATATGAGTTTTATTCCTCTCCTAAAACTATTCATTGTTTAATACATCTGGGGCTGATTTGATTACATTCTAAAATCCTTGCTTTCTTGAAGATCTATTTTATTTTATTTAAACGACTTTCATTAGATTTGAATAGTTTGTAAAGAAGCAGGAGTCTGGTGATGTCAGAAACATAAATTGTAGTTGTCAAGATATGAAACTAAACTTGCCAATTGATGTTTTTATGTTCCACGTCACACACAATAGCAAACTAACAGAGTAGCATTTCCAATTTCAATGGATAGCCTATTGATGTAGTAATGAGTTGTTTCCATTTTATCATGCATCCTCATTCCATTTCTCCAAATTTCTGCACCACGAACTTGACATAGGGCCCATATTTTCAGGCCAAACTTCCAAGTTACCCATAAAAGCATGATTTACCTTTACCAATGGCCAGAGTAATCACCTTTTCTTGCTAAGAAGATAAACTATGCATCATGATGGTGGAGCCAATGGCTGTGAAATTTTTGTGTTTGTGTACAAGTAAAATAGATCACTATGAACCCAACTCCACACAGCACTGCCACAAATGCTACCTATACCACCAACAGCACCTCCCACCGTCCCATTCGTCGTCTCTCCTTTTCATCAGCTGTAGCTACCACCATGTTCTGCATTAGTAGAATGTGTTTTGTTTGCTAATATATCTGGTAAAAAGTTGTTGAGATTCCATACCAATGCATTTGAGTTGCTTTATGTGTAATGATCCTAAAAAAAAAATTCATGTCAGTTATTCTTTCTCAGATGGAGTTAATCATCCAAGAAAAGAAAAGAAGTTGGATAGCTATTACATTCCTTCCCTGTGTTTACATATTTGTCTTGCTTAATGATCAGTTATAGCTTAGTCATGCTTTGAGTGCAGATACTTGATTCTACAGAGAAGGCAGTTGAGCATAGCTTGGCAAGCACTGGCCATGTCAATACACGAGCTATGGATATATACTCAAATAGTTTTAAGACCACATGCTTCACGTGGATTATGATATTTGTGATGACTTGTATCTTCATAATGGTTGTGCTTCTGATTCGTGTCACTTAAGGTATGTCCTAAGAAAACCCATTTCTCTAACTGTTTGTATGTAATGACGGGACTTTTAATGTTGGATTTTTTAAAGTATTACCATGAGAAAATATGATGTTGCGAAGGCACTATTTTCATTTATGTTTTCCAAAACTTGGTGGAAGATGAGAAAATCATGAAACCCACCTATTTTAATTGTCTCCCTACTACATCAATGGGGAAGAGATGATGAACACAATATTTTACTGCTATATACGCTTTGCTGGTGATATAATGGCTGTGGTTTCGCTGCTAACATGCTACCATCAGAGTTACTGCGATTCAATGAAAACATATGTTTCTTGGCAGGGAGGTACAAGTGAGAAGTCTCAGCAAATTGTGCAATCTGGTTCATTGTTTTTCTGTTGATGGAAGGTGAAAATTCAATTAATTATTTCTATGGGCCTTCTGCTGCTCTGTAGAAGCAAATGCAATTGAAGAGAGCAGTGATCGATGGATGTAATTCCTTTAATCAATGGCATTTTTTCATTCAATCTCCAATAAGGTACATATCTGTGCTTGAGAAGAAGTTGCTTTGTTATATACATTTACATTTATGTATCCTCCTTAGCCATAGATTGATTTTGTTGCAATTCTTCAAAAGATTTTACTCTTTTTGAAAGTTTTGGCTAGTAGCTAGGCACAATGATTTGCATAGTTTTTACTAGTAATTGATGTAAATTTGGCTGGTGAGGACTAAAGGGCATTATTGTAGTTTTACTTGTGGTTTTATTTAACCTATTTTTTTTAAATAATCTTAAACTATATTTAAATGTTAAATAGGCCACAATATTAAGGTTTTTCATAAGAAAGAGATAAAAAAAAAAACCCCATATAGACATGATATATATATATATATCACTTGTAGAAAGTAGGGATGGTAACGGGTTCGAGACAGGTCATCCTCATCCCAACCTAGCCCCGTTTATTCAAAATTATTCTCATCACCGTTCCATTTAAAAAATTAAACGGGGTGGGGCGGGTATGATAAATTTTCATACTCGTCCCGTCCCACTTCGTCCTGTTTAACTTTTTTTTTAAATTTTTATTTTTTTAAATTACTTTAAAATTTTTAATTACATTAAAATAAATATAATTTATAAATAATTAAATTATTATATTTTTTATAAATTATTTTATTAAAATTATTTTATTAAAATTATTTTATTATTATCTATATATTAAAAATAGTAAAATAAAAATTAAATTAAATTAATTTTATATATAATCGGAGCTGGGGTGGGGTGGGGTGGGGGCGGGGCAATTGCCCCGAGTTTAAGAAAAAATTCTCAATCCCGTCCTAAACCTCTTTATTAAAATTGAATCCCATCTTATTAGGGGCGGGGTGGGTACCGGAAAACCCCGCCCCTTGTCATCCCTAATAGAAAGGATAAAATTATCAAATAGGGTGGACTTGATGTGATATTGACCCAAAAGATTGTATTTTGACAATTCTTGTGAAGAAGACAAAAGAGGGAAAATTTCCGAAGGTCATTTAGCAAGATAAGAGGCCAAAAATCTACAACCATCCTTCAATTAAAGCGAGTGACATATTTTCTTGGCATTTAAAGAGACATTTAAAGCGTCTTAAAGCAAACAACGTGATTTTTATTTTTTCATTCAGGACATTTAAAGCATGTGGCCCTCGTATTATTGGTATGATGTGTTGGATGTCAACGAGGTGTAAAAAAATATCTCTACTATCATTACTTTCGTTATAAAATATAGGTATCGTATTATATAAATATACTAACATTATAATACATCACAACAAAATGTAGTTGAGAAAATTTTGAACTTTTTTTATTTCTCACGGTTTTCTATGATCGTGCTATACTCTCTCCAACATGTTTATATAAAACCATTTTTAAAACCAAATGAAATACTAATTTAAACTCACAATATTTATAGTTTTTATTTTTATTTTTAATAAAAATGATAAAATAATTTTAATATATTTAGTTAATGATGTTAACATACTGACATGATGGGTTGTTAATATCAATGTCGATACAATATAAATAAGTATTTATAATATAAAATTATTAATTTTGTTATAAAAAATAGATACGATATAAATGCATTATACACATAATATAAATAAATCAACATTATAATACATTATGACATAACCTAATTTAGAAATTTTTTAATTTTATAAGCTATACTACCAATCAAATATTTGTGTGTTATTTAATTAATGAGTCTACATGAAAATAACTATTCATTCTATTATAGTAACAAAGATTTTTAGTCCGCGATGAACAATTATTAAAGTTTATTATTACATGTGTAAAATGACATAGTAACCATAGGGTTTATGTGGACCTCGCATTTCGGCTCATGCGTTTCCCACTCGATGGCGAGCTCGATTTTTATTTGAAAAATTGATTTTTATTGATTAAGAAAAATGACTTGGAGTCGCCACTTATTTTTGTTTTATTTTTAAAGGGTAAACAAAATAAGAAAGAAAACTCTAAGTGTGACTCCTTATTTTGGAAAAGGTAGTCTGCGAAAAACCGGATCGGGTTCGGGGGTCAGGTTACTTATCAAGAAGGTACGGTAAAAACCGTAGTACCTTTTTAAGTCCCTAAAAACGGGTCTCTACTAATAAAATGGAGCAATCATGACAATTAATTAATCGAGCATGGATATTGAATGAATATCACTCAAAACAAAATAATTGAATGAATAGGAGAGACAAATAATGTACCTGAGTGATGAACTGGTTTACTTCAATGAAAACAAATGTTAGCAATTAAACACAAAATAATCGTGTGTGTATCATAGAATAGTGTAAATCAATCACATATAGCAATCAAATCAATCAATCCACCAATCGATCACAAAATCACGCGTGTGGGGCCCTCACCAAAGCCTAATCTATCTTGCATTAAAGATGAGTGACAGTTCAGGAGACTTGGTCGTCAGTATTATCGGAGTTTGCTTTTTGATTGTGGGCGGAAATGGATCTGGCGAATCGCGAGTGTCTGACGAGCCAAGCTGTCAGAGGAATTTGAATTGTCGGCTGCAGATGCTCTCCGGGTAAGCGCTATCAGAGGATCCGGACATGTCTGATCGGGGAGTTGAATCGCTCTCCTCTCCCATCCGGCGTCGGGTGTTGGATGTGAAATATCCGGAGAAGGTGGAACGTCGGTCGGACATAATTTCAAATATGAGATATCCGGAGAAGGTGGAACGTCGGCCGGACATAATTCCGGATGTGAGATATCCGGAGAAGGTTGAATGTCGGCCGGACAGAATTCCGGATGTGAGATATCCGGAGAAGGTTGAACGTCGGCCGGACAGAATTTTTCCCCGGGTGGAATGAGCTATGCCGCGTGTCGCAAAGGGGACCATCTGCGTGTGCAAGGGAGAGAGAGCCACGTGACATTTTTTTAGGGAGGATCCCACAGGTAGGTGAAGGTTTAGAGAGAAAAACGGGTTTGGTGGTATGATTAAATGGGTGTACACATGGGTATGGTAGAACATGGTTATGAGTAGCATGAAGGATGAGTATGAGTTGTATGGATATGGAGGCTTGGGTGAATGGTTTTAATGGGTATGTGAAGGAGTGAAGGATAGCATGCACCCGTAAGACTCCATGTAAGTGAGGAAGTGGGATGGAGAATGAATGAGAGGAAAATGGGTGTGGTGGAGGATGCTTGATTCTTGCAAGCTTGAGTGAGGAAATGGGTATGGCTGACGCGAACAGTGAAGAAGGTGTAGGCATGTGGTAACCGTGTTATTCATCATGAGAACATGAAGCCTTTACTTGGACAAGTTAAACTTTTCTCCATGCACATGGGCCATTTACAAGGGAAAAAAAAAAAACGAGAGCATCAAAGAGGACCAAAATAGAGCATATATGGGCAGATAATCACATTCAACCAAAACCATCTTGTGGCTCTTGATGTCCACAGCAAACCAACAAATAAAACCAAAAAACTATCAAGAAACAGGATAGATCTCTTTAGAATATACAAAATAGTGCGGAAATCATACCTGGATCGAACTAACAAGCTCTTTCCCTGCTCTCCGCGACTCCGCCTGGGCCTCTCCTCCACCGTCCAGCTTCCCCCCCCCCCCCCCCTTTTTTTCTTTCCCAACTGCTCTCCTATTCCAGCCATCAGCCTCGTCTCCATTCTCAACCACCACCATGGCGAGGTGGTGGTGCCTTTCACCACGCGTCCCATGCATGTGCCGTTGGTAGCCATCCCCCACCCCTAAAAAATGAAAATTACTCCTCCCGGGTGGCCTGTTAAAAGGGGTCTACAGTTTGGTTTTCTATTCCAAAGAAATTGAAAATTATTTTTTTTTATTGAATTTTCTACAAAAATATGAATTTTTGTAAGGAAAAATATATTTCAAATAATTTAATTTCTAAGCAAAAATTATATTGTTTTTTAATATTTTTCTTTTACCTAATTTTCTTGATTTTTATATTTTTTTCTTATTAATTTTTACCTATATATATTTTTAACTCTACGTAAGCAAAAGATGAATCAAAGGGTATAAAGTTGTAATTTCATTACTCATCTATCCAAATTTTTTCAACCCAAAAGACAGCAAAGAAGTAATAGGAAAAAGTTAAGGTTGATTTTTAATTTTTTTTAATCTTAACAGGAAAAAGGTACTTTTTCCTTTTTCACTTTTTAACTTCATTGCAATGTTTAAGTCCGATTTTTTCACACAAAATAAAGTCAATTTCATTTTTGAAAATTTTAAATAATTCTTGCCTTAGAAACAAATTAAATTACCTCAATTTTATATAATTTGGATGAGAAATAAATTTACTCTAAGTTAGTAAATTTTTCATCAATAAAAAACTCAATATGAGTGAAATAATTTTTCCCATTTTTCTCTTATTTTTTAAGAAAATTTAAAATTTAAAATTTTCATAAATTTGTTATTTAAAAACAAAACTAACATAAAAATGACTTAATTTGTATAAAATCCTAAAAAGTTTTAAAACTGAAATTGAATCTTATCACATGTAAGTATGTAACCATTATTTTTTACATATATTTTTTTATATTATAATTTTCTCTCTCCAAAACGAAAATATAAGCACTAAAAATCATAAAAATTTTGATTATATATGAATTTATTTTAAATTTTCAAAATTCAACCTCTTGCCATTTAATAAAAATAAAATAAACTATATAATATTTATTTAATTAGAATTCAAAAGGTAATTCGCCATAACCTAGATATCCACTAAAGTCAACAATTCTAATTAATATAGAAAAACAAAAGGTTAGGAACTTAAGATTTGGTGCTCTTTCTCAAATTAAAAATTTGAAAAATTAATGAATTAATCTCAATAATGAAATACACATTTCAATCATAAATTTATAAACTAAAGAACTATCATATAAAATCAATGAATCCAGGTTAATATTAGAAAGCGTTATTACCCTACTCTCTGTTTCTATCTTTTGAAACAAGTAATGTGTTCTTCCTTCATCCCCATTATGAGGACTGAGCAGAATGTGTTTGGTCAATTCATTTTTTTCAGAAAGGTATGTTAGGAAGATGAAGAGATGAATTCTGAAATTAAGTTACAAAGAAATTCAATAAGAAGCTTTCAGGTTGGAAATGTGCTTCTCATGTTAGGTCAAGCTGGTAAGGTCTATTTGTAATGAAATCCACTCTTCATGCCTTTATTCCTTCCTTGTGTGGGGTCCCGAAAGGAATGGTTGGTAGGATTGAAGGAATTCAAACGATATGTCCATGGTTTGGTGTTGGAGGGAGAGACAAAATGAATCTCTTCACATGGGAGAAGGCTCTTCGAAATTGGTGTTTGTTTTTTAGCTAAATAAGAAAAGTTAAAATATTTAGTTTTTTATATTCAGTTAAAAGTAATTTGTTTTATAAACCAACATAACTAAATTGAAACTATTGAATAATAAGTTCATTTTAGTCATGTTAGGTTCATTTTAGTTATATTCGTCGATATCAACAAGTTACTTTTAGGTGAATGGAAAAAGTCAATTATCAACAAGTTACTTTTGCCTTTTTCTATTCAGCCAAAAAAACAAACATCACCTTAGAAAATTTTTAAGATTTTCTTAACAACCAAACATAATTAGAAACCCTAATTACTATCAATCACCATTTTTTTAAAACTAATTATATAATTAACTATTATAAAATTTATTATTATAATAAATTATGATATTTTGAAACACCATAAATCACTATTTTTTTTAAATAACTAGTTTTCAAATATTTTTAAAATAAGAAAAAAATATAATATTTTATTTTATTTTTCCTAATATATAAAAATAAATAAAATTTACCCTTAATACTATTAAGACATTAATTAAAAGAAACAACTTAACACTAAACATCATTCAAATAACAATAATAATAAAGTTCAAAAATATTTAATGACATTCAACTTTGTTATATTTAGGTTTATTTAGTTGGGTTAAGTACTTAAGTTACTAATGTTAGGTTTAAGATCCTCTCTCTCATAATTAGACTAAATTTGATTTCTATATGGATAATTGGTTAAATTATTTATGAAAATTTTCCTTCACCTAACAAATTTAATAAAAATAATTTCATTTTAACCTATTTCTCCTTTCTAATTATTATATATGGAATGTGGTATTGGTTTATTGTGAAGCCTTCAGGTGTCTTTGACAGAAAATGTAAGGAAAAAAATAGAAAAAAATTCAAATAAAAGAGATAAACTAAAATAAATTTAAAATTAATAAATTATTTTTATATGTTTTCTCACATCCATTTCACTTATTTTTCTTTTTCTTTTGATACAAAAATTAAATACTTTGAAAATGTACCAATTTCTAATAAGTTTTAATTATATTTAATTTTCTCTTATATTTTATCTGATCAACCAAATATTAAAAAAAAAAAATCATTTTCTTTAATATTTTTTTTTCTATTTTATTAGTATTTTTCATAAATCAAACAAAGAAAAAATATTTTTTAGAAATTGAGTAGTAGAAGAAGAAAACTTATAATTTTTTCTTTCTTTTTCATAAAAAATCAAATTTCTCCTCCTCCTAATAATAAGATTGCTTATATTTTTCCTTTAATAATAATAATAATAATAATAATAATAATAATAATAATAATAATAATAATAATAATAATAATAGTAATTGTAATAATAATAATAAAAATAAAAATAACAATAGTAATAACAATAATAGTAGTAATAATAATTGTAATAATAATAATTGTAATAATAATAATAATAATAATAATAATAATAATAATAATAATAATAGTAGAAGAAGAAGAAGGATGCTTTGATTTTTTATTTATTTATAAAAACAAACAAGGCATTAAATTGAAGAAGAAAAATACTTATGATATTTTCTTTTTTTCTTATAAAAACAAACAAGGAATCAAATTCCTCATAATGTTAAAACGTTATAATCTTATTTGGGATAACACCTAACTTTTGCTATTAACAATAAAAGAAGTAGAATTAATCATTAATGTAAATAATTGAATTTAATTATGATATTTTTAAAAAATTTAATTAAAAAATATATTTCCATTTTCATGTTTGCAGAAAAGTGCGGGTGTCTTTGTTTAAATCACATTTTGAAGTCGAACTCATCGTAAAAAAATTTATCCAAACATTTTTAAAATTTGTTTTTAACTTTTAAATATTGCTTTTAACAATGGAAAAACCCACTCCACAGAGAAATACTTAATGCTGAAATAGGAAAATAAAAATAAGAATAATTCTTATTAAAAATAATAATATCA
This sequence comes from Vitis vinifera, assembly GCF_030704535.1. NCBI lineage: Eukaryota > Viridiplantae > Streptophyta > Magnoliopsida > Vitales > Vitaceae > Vitis > Vitis vinifera. The sequence continues at coordinate 18,089,813 of NC_081815.1, read as the reverse complement.
TAAAAATTAAAAGCAAATTAAAACTCATTCCTATTAAAATTTTATATTTTATATTTTGTATTTTTTTTCTCTCCATTTTCATGTACCAAACTCATGAAGAATATTCTTTCTCAATTATATGACTCCAAAGAAAAACCAACCTAACCATTTGAATGAGTAGAACTTCTGGTGAGAAAGTGAGATATCATTTAGTTGGCTTCAATCAATTGAGTCCTTTCTTCTTTTTTTCTTCTTTTTTTTTTTTTTTTTCTGAAAAGTTTCTTAATAAAGTTTGTCTTTTTCTTCAAATTATGTGACCCACTGTTTTTGATCACTAAAAGGTAGTTTTTATTTTTATATATAAATATTATCAATATAAATTTTCTTATTTTCATTCACATCCTTTTCATTTTAATAATTTTATTATTTAAAACTAAAAAATATCCAAAATTTCATCCATATATATTAAAAAATATATTCAAAATATTATCAATATGAATTTTCTTGTATAAATTTTATAATTTTAAATAAAAATGATCAATTTAAAAGAGAATATCAAGATACCATTAAAAATACTTCTTAAAATCACTGTCAAAACAATTATTTTCTTAACCAAAAAATCACAAACAAGCCAAAGCAAACTTCATTATTCAATTAATGAGTGCACATGAAAAATAACTATTTATTCTATTATAGTAACAAAGTTTTTTAGTTAGCCATGAATAATTATTAAAGTTTATTATTACATGTGTAAAATGACATAGTAACCATAGGGTTTGGTTTTCTATTCCAAAGAAATTGAAAATTAAATTTCCTTTTTTACTGGATTTTCTACAAATATATGAAAATTTTTAATCTTTTTTTAGGAAAAATATATTTCAAATAATTTAATTTCTTAAAATAAAATAAGAAAAAATTATATAATTTTTATTATTTTTTCTTTTGCCTAATTTTCTTGATTTTATATATATTTTTAACTCAACATAAGCAAAAGAGTAATAAAAAAGGGTGAATCAAAGGGTAAAGTTGTAATTTCATTACTCATCTTTCCAAATTTTTTCAATCCAAAAGAAAGCAAAGAAGTAATAGGAAAAAGTTAAGGTTGATTTTTAATTTTTTTAAAATCTTAATAAGAAAAAGGTACTTTTTCCTTTTTCACTTTTTAACTTCATTGGAATGTTTAAGTCCGATTTTTCACACAAAATAAAGTCAATTTCATTTTTGAAAATTTTAAATAATTATTGTCTTAGAAACAAATTAAATTGCCTCAATTTTATATAATTTGGATGATAAATAAATTTACTATAAATTAGTAAAATTTTCATCAATAAAAAAACTCAATATCAGTGAAATATTTTTTCCCATTTTACTCTTATTTTTTAAGAAAAATGAATTTTAAATTTTCATAAATTGTTATTTAAAAACAAAACTAACATAAAATTACTTAATTTGTATAATAAAAATAAAATAAACTATATAATATTTCTCAAATTAAAAATCTGAAAAATTAATGAATTACTGTCAATAATGAAATACACATTTCAATCATAAATTCATAAACCAAAGATCTATCACATAAAATCAATGAAACAAGGTCAATATTAGAGACGTTATTACCTATTCTCTGTTTCTGTCTTTTGAAACAATTATCCCCATTACGAGAGTCGGGCAGAATGTGTTTGGTTGTTCAATAGTCAATTCATTTTTTTTAGAAGGGTATGTTGGGAAGATAAAGAGATGAATTCTGAAATTAAGTTACAAAGAAATTCAACAAAAAGCTTTCGGGTTGGAAATGTGCCTGTCCTATTAAGTCAAGTTGGTAAGGTCTTCTTTGTAATGAAATTCACTCTTTATGCCTTTATTCCCTCCTTGTCTCGAGTCCCAAAAGGAATGGTCTCGAGTCCCAAAAGGAATGGTTGGTAGGATTGAAGGAATTCAAACGATATGTCCATGGTTGGTGTTGGAGGGAGAGACAGAATGAATCTCTTCACATGGGAGAAGACTCTTCGAAATTGGTGTTTGTTTTTTAGCTAAATAAGAAAAGTTAAAATATTTAGTTTTTTCTATTCAGTTAAAAATAATTTGTTTTATAAACCAACATAACTAAATTGAAACTATTGAATAATAAGTTCATTTTAGTCATGTTAGGTTCATTTTAGTTATATTGGTTGATATCAACAAGTTACTTTTAGGTGAATAGAAAAAATCAATTATCAACAAATTACTTTTGCCTTTTTCTATTCGGTCAAAAAAACAAACATCACCTTATAAAATTTTTAAGATTTTCTTAACAACCAAACATAATTAGAAACCCTAATTACTATCAATTATCAATTTTTTTAAACTAATTATATAATTAACTATTATAAAATTTTATTATTATAATAAATTATGATCTTTTGAAACACCATAAATCACTATTTTTTTAAAATAACTAGTTTTCAAATATTTTTAAAATAAGAAAAAAAATATAATATTTAATTTTATATATGTTCCTAATATAAATAAATAAATTTTAGCCTTAATACTATTAAGACATTAATTAAAAGAAACAAATTAACACTAAACATCATTCAAATAACAATAATAATAAACTTCAAAAATATTTAATGACATTCAACTTTGTTAAATTTAGGTTTATTTAGTTGGGTTAAGTACTTAAGTTACTAATGTTAGGTTTAAGATCCTCTCTCTCATAATTAGACTAAATTCGATTTCTATATGGATAATTGGTTAAATTATTTATGAAAATTTTCCTTCACCTAACAAATTTAATAAAAATAATTTCATTTTAACCTATTTCTCCTTTCTAATTATTATATATGGAATGTGGCATTGGCTTATTGTGAAGCCTTCATGTGTCTTTGATGGAAAATGTAATGAAAAAAATAGAAAAAAAATTCAAATAAAAGAGATAAACTGAAATAAATTTAAAATTAATAAATAATTTTTATATGTTTTCTCACACCCATTTCACTTATTTTTCTTTTTTTTTTTTATATAAAAATTAAATACTTTGAAAATGTATCAATTTCTAATAAGTTTTAATTATATTTAATTTTCTCTTATATTTTATTTGATTAATCAAATATTAAAAAATTATTTTCTTTGATATTTTTTTTCTATTTTGTTAGTATTTTTTATAAATCAAACAAAAAAAGTATTTTTTTGAAACCGAGTAGTAGAACAAAAAAACTTATGATTTTTTCTTCTTTTTTTTCATAAAAAATCAAATTTCTCCTCCTCCACCTCCTAATAATAATAATAATAATAATAATAATAATAATAATAATAATAATAATAATAATAGAAGAAGAAGAAGAATGCTTTGATTTTTTTTTATTTATTTATTCTTTTTATAAAAACAAACAAGGCATGAAATTGAAGAAGAAAAATACTCATGATTTTTTTTTTCTTATAAAAACAAACAAGGACTCAAATTCCTCCTCCTAATAATAATTAAATTGCTTATGATTTTTTCTTTAATAATAATAATAATAATAAAAGAGAAGAGATTGCTTGTGGCTTTTTCTTTCTTTTTTATAAATACAAACAAGGAATCAAATTCCTTCTATAAAAACAAACAAGGAATCAAATTCCTCATAATGTTAAAACAGTATAATCTCATTTGGGATAACACCTAATTAACTTTTGCGATTAACAATAAAAGAAGTAGAATTAATCATTAATGTAAATAATTGAATTTAATTACGATATTTTAAACAAAATTAATTAAAAAAATATATTTCCATTTTCATGTTTGCGAAAAAGTGCGGGTGTCTTTGTTTAAATCACATTTTGAAGTCTCGAACTCATCCTAAAAAAATTTATCCAAACATTTTTAAAATTTGTTTTTAACTTTTAAATATTGCTTTTAACAGTGGAAAAACCCACTCCAATGAGAAATACTTAATGCTGAAATAGGAAAATAAAAATAAGAATAATGCTTATTAAAAATAATAATATCATAAAAATTAAAAGCAAATTAAAACTCATTCCTATTAAAATTTTATATTTTATATTTTATATTTTGTGCTTTTTTTTTTCTCCATTTTCATGTACCAAACTCATGAAGAATATTCTTTCTCAATTATATGATTCCAAAGAAAAACCAACCTAACCATTTGAATGAGTAGAACTTCTGGTGAGAAAGTGAGATATCATTTAGTTGGCTTCAATCAATTGAGTCCTTTCTTTTTTTTTTTCTTTTTTTTTGTCTGAAAAGTTTCTTAATAAAGTTTGGCCTTTTCTTCAAATTATCTGACCCACTGTTTTTGATCACTAAAAGGTCGTTTTTATTTTTATTTTTATTGTTATATATAAATATTATCAATATAAATTTTCTTATTTTCATTCACATCCTTTTCATTTAAATAATTTTATTATTTAAAACTAAAAAATATCCAAAATTTCATCCTTATATATTAAAAAATATATTCAAAATATTATCAATATAAATTTTCTTGTATAAATTTTATAGTTTTAATTTAAAATGATCGATTTAAAAGAGAATATCAAGATCCTATTTCTATTTATTGATGAAATATTAATGAACGAAAAAAAATTTTAGATATGAGTTTAATAATAATTTTATGAAATATTTTTAAAATTAAAAATACTTCCTAAAATCATTTACTAAATAAATCTTTTCTTAACAAAAAAATCACAAACAAGCCACAACAAACTTCATTATTCGGAATAATACAATTTTCATTTACACCCTTTTCTACACATCAATATTGAAATAACAAATACAAACCAAAAAAAAAAGGGAAAAAAAAAAAGGCATAACAATGGAGAACAATCCTAAAAATAACAAGAGAGAAAAAAAAATCAACTTGACCTCATCTTCTTTGAAGGCTGTGAGAGAACCACAAAAATGGAGGCTAGATCATAGGGCACTTGGAAGAATTCACGTGGAGCAGGGCCAGCAGCTTTTCTCTTCGCCGGCCGAGGCTTCCTTGGAGCCGGCGGGCACACCAGAGGCGGCCTCAAGACTTGATCTTCGGATTTGGGCGTCCGACACTCCTCATCTTCCGAATGCAGCTCCTTGAATTCGGGCGTGGTGGTGAGATTGGCTGGCCGAGTTGAGATCGCAGCCACTCGTATAGGAGTAATTGGGCGGAGTTCCTCCAGGTTGAGACCCATGAGATGTGAGTACGAAGGGGACAAATAACTCAAATAATAAATTGTGGTGAGGTGTTAATATTGGAGGAGGGAGAGAGGGGAGCGTGGGATGGAATGGGAATTGAGAGGGTGATGATGGAAGATGGTGAAAGGGAGACAGATGAGGGGAGGAGGGAGATGAGGATGATGATGAGAAATAACGGAAAATAATAGAAAAAAGGTGAGGAAAAGGACAAATGGCATTAAAATAAGGGAAAAGCGAGATGTGTGGGAGTGAGGGTGAGTCTTAAAAAAGTGGAATATGTAGCAGCCTTTTCAATTCATGATAGCTCTACATGTGGTGCCACTTGGATCTACTAGTCAATTTTTCTACATACATCCCCCTCATGCTCTTTTCCAACTTTTTATTTTTATTTTTGGGTATTTTTATTAGATATATATATTTTCATTTTCTAACCATCTCGGGGAGGCATATTCAAGGAACATGTTTAGTGATCATTCAAGGATATTGAAAATGAAAATAATTCAAGTAATAAATTCTTTTGTCTTTAATAATAAAATGAGTGTTTTTATTTCATATTTACTCCATTGATACAAAACACTCATATGTTTTTAATATCTGGTGCTTGATGCAATAATATAAGTATGTTTGATAATATTTTTACTCAAAGTATTTTTAATAAAAATATTTTATTTGAAAATGGTGCTCGATACAATAATACAAGTATGTTTGATAATATTTCTACTCAAAGTATTTTTAATAAAAATGTTTTATTTGAAAATGATTTTAAGAGAATTATTTATAAGTATTTTTTTTGGAAAACAATAAAAGTGATTTTTTAATATTATAAATGATTTTTTATATTTTTAAAAGTATTGTCTAAATTTTATCAAACACCTTATTAAAAAAAAATATTTTCTAAAATCACTATCTAACGAACTCTAAATATCAATTTAACTGAAGAGATCATAATTTAGTAACATGGGGCAATAAAAATAATTTTTGTTGTCTGTTCCATTAGGAATTATAGATATTTTAGAATTTTTTTTTTTTATATTCAAGAGACTTCTTTAATTTTTTCATGCTCAAGTGACATTGAGCCAGGAAATTCAATATAACACAAAAAGAATATTAATTTTTAAAAATTGACCCATAATTATATTTAAAATTAAAAGAATTTATTTATGAATAATGGAAATTAATCCAATCAATATTATCCTTTTTACATGTGAGTCTAACCACTTCATTTTTTTTATTAATGTGGTCTGCCTTGGTGTTATGGGAACATCAAGAGCAAAGAGGACCCGTTTTTTTTCTTTTTAATTTTAATTTTTATTTTCAATTTTGTATATTTCAAGTTAGCTAGGGCCATCAATGACTATCAATAATGTGATCTTGACTTTATTTTCCTTCTTAGTAAAGGAAATTGTCATTGTTTTTCTAGTAATATTCTTCCAATTACTTGAAATTTATGTCATGATGTACATTTAAATCATTTTTTATTGTAACCATATCTTATTCATCTTCAATCATTAATATTATGCAAAACTTCAATAGTATGTTCTTATTTATTTATTTTTATTTTTTATAAATAAAAATAATATTTATTTGATTACCCACTTTGAAATGGACCTTTCAATAAGGCCATCAATATAATATAAGTTAAAAAATGATTTTTATGAGAATTAATATTATCTTTATTTTTTTTATTAAATTCCCTTTATTTTTTTTAAAAGTAAAAACTCATTTAATAAAAATACTAAATACATACAAAAAGCTTTTATTAAATTTAAAAATAAGCTCTTCCATTTTTTTTTAATTCAACCCAAATGAAGTTGAGAAACATAAATTTAATTTTTATTTATTTATAAAAATGTATTTTTATCGTTTTGAAAAACTAAAGTTGATGGAATGCACCCACCCATCTAAGATTTAAAAACCATTCTCCTGCATGTGTCCCCAAGCTGATTGTAGAGATTTTTAAAAGGTAGTTTGTTGCATGTTGTGGAGACCCATTTGGAGGAAAGTGATGAGCTACATCACCTATATGTGTTAGCTCAATGATAGGAAGGAAATGTAGGGAGGTGCCCACCAATCTTGTCTCACTGTGCATAACAACCAATCTGTCTCACTGTGATTATGCACATCTAGAGTAAGGTCAAAGCAAAGGTAACACAGATTATTGAAAACCATTTTCAATAATTAACCCTGCTGAGAATCATCTCTTCATGACCCCTTCAACCACTAGGCAATGAAGAAATCCAGGTAACCAAGTCCTTAAGTTTGTCTTAGTTTCTAACCCTACTCAATTCTCTCTCTCTCTCTCTCTCTCCCAACTCTCTCTTTCTCCCTCAACTCTCTCCCTCACCCAACTCTCTCTCTCTCTCTCTCTCTCTCTCTATCTCAACTCTCTCTCTTAATTTTTTTAGATCTGTAATGTTGACACTGCACCCACCTTCACATTACATTGTTTTCAAGTGCCACCATCACCCAACACCTAATTAAAAAGGATTATGTTCCTTTCCATTTTTTTTTCTTCTCAGCATCATTGTGTGTGACATCTTTGTCAATTTAATTACTCATCAACATATGATAAAAAAAAAATTAAAAACATTATATTTAACTAATATACTAATTAATGGTAAAGTAGTATTTTTGGCAAAATAAGAAATATTTATATCAATGTTTTCAAGGGTACAAGTCATTAAAAATTTACTTACCTTTTTTACACAATTTCTTGACATTCCTCAATAAGAATACGAGATTGAAATATAGCTAACGTTGAATATAAAAGATTTTTTTTTATTGAATAGATAAGTAAAATTTAAATTTACAACTGTTGTGATCAGGGTAAAACCGATGAAATCGTTTGCAAGTACATAAGTCGTTAAAATAAAAATTATGAACACTTTTTTAATTAAAGTAATTATTTCTTAAAAAGACATATTTTGGTACTAAGAATAGGTTGATTATGACATATGACCTAAGACATTCTATTCACTAATGTACAAACCTAATGTGAAAAACATGACTTTAAAATAACTAATTTTTTTTACTACAAGTGGTACATGGCTTATAGCTTAAATTTGAAAAAAGAAAAAGAAAAAAAGTAGGTCTATTTAATTCATTTTATGGTCTTCTAAATTTGATGTTGATTTGACCTTGCCTTGCATTGCAAATCAACTTTAAAAATGGCATGGATTTATTCATATGATCTTAATTTCCATGCTTGGCCCAATAGTAAATTATCATAATAGGAAATTAAGGATGCTATTTAATGAAATGAAAAGATCTATCACAAGAGAAAGATGCTTTTTGATGTTCCAAAAATAAATTTCTACACACTTTCAAATGATTTTTTTTTTTAAATAGTTTATCTATACCTATGAAAATTATAAATAACTTTTGAAAAGTTATAAGAAGGTCTATAATTGTTGAATTATGAATTGATCTTAGCCTTGTTTAAACTCACGTGGTAATGATGGTCCTTTAATGTTGCATGAGGAGTGCGACAGGAACGTCTCAACAATGAAATTGGAGTCGATAGTGTAGTAGAAAACGACTTCATCCTTGGTAAGATTCACTGCCCTTACTCATTAAGATGTGGGTATAGGAAATGGTGATGGGATGATCTTTTTCTAATTACCTGCCTCGTTGCACTCCTAAATAGAATGTATTTGAGAGAAGTATAAATGGGTATGTATTTGAGAGAAGTATAAATGGGTTAAGTTAGGATGAGAAAATATATATATATATATATATATATATATATATATATATATATATCCAAGACTAGTCAGTAGATTTGAGTATTGTTTTGTTTAACCATGCTCTACTATACAATTAAATAAAAAATATTTGTTTTTCATTTTCCCTTTTATAACACATAAAATAAATAAATTTATTTCTCATAAAATAAATTATAAAAATTTATAAGTTATATTTATTTTTTTAAAAAAAATTTAAGAAATAATAAGAATAAACGGGATGAAATAGGTATAAGAAATTTTTAATCACCCTACATGGTTTAATTTCTTTTTTTATTTTTTATTTTTTTTGGAATGAAGATAAGAATGAATTACATAATTGAGGCACAGTAGAAATGAAAGTGACCTATCTTGAGCCCGCCTTATTTTCATCCCTATGTGGGTACTCTCTTTTCCTTGTGTTTTTTATTCATTCTAACTATGCAAATAGTATATTATCATGGCAAACACAAATAGAAGGATGTGAAATTTCCACTACACCTTGATAATGACATCATCATCCCAATACCAATCCAAGCTAGCCTTTCTTCAATCATTGTTCAAAATCACAATTGAATGGGATTTTAATAATAATAATAATAATAAATTATCCAAAATTTGTTATAATCCAATATAATATTGAAACATTTTAACAATTAAGAAAACCTTTTGAAGAATCTAAAAAAAAAAAATTGTACCACTATGGGATCATGAGCCCATGTTAGCCCTAATCTTCATCACATGGATCCCAAGATTTATCCCTACCATTTCCAATGAAGATTCTATCTCCTTTAAGAGATTTAGTGTTGAATCACGGATCTAATGAGACCTAGCTTTAGCTTTCCTAGCTAAAATTCCCTATTCTATGAATTGTATTCATATATAAAATGGAGTCAAGTCATGTTTTCCTTTAATTGAAGTGTGAAAGCATGTGATGACAACTACTAATCTCTATTTCAAACATCTTAAGGTGAATTTAATATTATATTATATATACTTTTAAAAAAAAAATTAGTTGAAACTTTCATTGGATGCTTTTGAAGTCTTCCCCACCTCCTATTAATGTTAAAAAATGTTGTTGAAGCTCATGTGTTCTCCCCAAAAGGAGTATACATAAATTATGGATGGTGGACCTTGGTCTCACGACTCTCACCTTCCTTCTATCATTTTATGTCCCACCAAGTCATTCCTCTTGGTATTCGCATAGGATCCTCTCTTTTGAAATGGACTAAACAACCATAACATATTCTCATTCAAACTTAAAATCAAATCTTTCAAAACTATATATATTTTAAAAAATAAAAAAAATTTAAGACCTCTCACATCATCACTCATAATTTCAAATAATTCAATTTTACTAAAATAAAGAGTTTTTATATCAGGTTATCAAGGGTTTCATTTTAAAAAAAATACATCATATGGGGGCTTTATTAGGACTAATTATTAAAAGGCTTAGTACTGAAAGTGGTCTTACAAACCAATCGTGTTTTAGGAAAAGATTTCAATATCGTATTTGTCTAGTAGAAAAATAAAAATTGTGTTTTTATGTCCCTTAAATGATTATTACTTCCTCATATTTTAAACTTTAATTAATTGATTTTTTCCATTATTATTTAGCAAATTTTAGAAAAAAGCCTTAAGGGTATTTAACCCTAAATGAGAGTGAAGACTATCATATAATAGAAGTTAATATTTAAAATAAATAATTTAAAACCAAATAAAAATAAATAAATTAACAATGAAGTTATCCTAAAGTTACAATAATTGTAGGCTAAGACAGTCAAATGTCTACTATGAGGACAAGCCAAAAGGTTGAATGTATAGGACTAATACAGCCACCGACAGTCAAGAGTCAAAATTCTTGTGCCATGTCCAATTTAAAGTTTGGGTATACTACGGAAATTTTCAATAGAAAGAGAGACAAAGGGTAACAAGAATATAAAGAGAGACAAATGGTAACAAATTGATTGTAAAAATTTATCGGATTATCATGACTTGTTCTTCGGAAATAAATTTTAAAAATACAATAAATCAGAGAATAGTTTTCAAAAAACAAGCATAACAGTTGTTTTCATTGTTTTTAGAAGTAAAAACAAAATATAAAGAAATAAAAAAATTATTTTTAAAAACCATAAAAATCAAATGAAGTAGAACATGATTTCTTTATCATTTTTTTTTCTTTATTAACCAATAGGGGAAGTTTTTTATTTTTTATTCATTAGGAAAATAGGTTTCAAATCAAAATAATATATATATATATATATATATATATATATATATATATATATATATATATATATCACCACGCAAATGATTTAAAATCAAATGTAGTTTAATATATTGAATTTATTAATGAGTTTAATGTTGCATTAATTTTATTAATGAGTTTAGTTATTTTGAAACTTAAAAATATATCAAATCTTTATCGATCATGAAATAATGGGCCAGAAAATGAATTATGACACTACTCTTTCTCGGTTGCATGCAATTATATTTTTTCAAAAATTTTTCATTAGGTAAATAAATTCTAAATCAAGTAAAACCCAATATGCTAAATTCTTTACTAAGTGAATATTAAATGCTTGTATATAATGAAATTTTGACTTAATTATCTATAAAAAAAATTAATCCTTGTTTTTTTCAAAATTAATTTTAAGTAAATATTATTAACTAGTATTATTTTTAAATTTTAATATTACTATTTATTTATTTTTAAATCAATTATATCTTTATGAAGATGTTAATATGCATATTTTATAATATATAATAAAATAATATTATTTCTAATAAAAATATAATTTATGATTTTATTATAATATTAGTATTTATATTTTACTAAAAACTATTTATTTTTTAATGTATTTGTAATTACAAAACTATTTTTACTTTTAAAGAGTTGAACCAAATTTAATTAATAAATTGAACTTATAATTTTTTTAGAAAATTAAAATAGAAAAATTATTTTTTAAAAAATAAAAATTATTTATCCAAACAATTTTTTTTTTTTTGAAAAGTACTTTTAAAAACAAGCTACCAAACATCCTTATTTTAAAAAAATACCAGAAAATTATTTTTATTGTTTAACTTAAATAGAAAAATTAAAAACAAGCCCAGCTGGCTTTATGTTTCCAATTATTTTCTTTAGTATTTAATAAATATAATCTCTTATGACCGTGGATTAAAAAATCGGATTTTCTTCGGCCGAGTTTTGACAATTTTTGCAATTTTCCGAGAATTTCGGATTTCTTCCGATTTTTCGGGCATTGCACTCGACTCCTTACACACGCGCAGCGGGCTTTCGCTGCTAGGGCAAGTTTCCCTCATAAGACATATGCTATATATATATATATATATATATATATGTATTAATTGTATCTTCTAAAGCTTTTCAAAAAAAGAAAAAATGAAGTATAAAAATAAAATTTTAATAAATCAATTAATTTTAACTATCTCATTTTCAAAGATATTTAATTATCTCATTTTTAAATCCTATTTAACTAATTGTTGATGATATAAAAACATCATATATATAATAACTGTCTTAATAAATAAGTAATTTTATAATTAAACACATGATATATAAATACAAATTAATAAATAAGTTATAAACAATTTTAAACAAAAAAAAATCTTATTTAAAAAAAAATACTTTTGTAAGTTTGGATTAAATTCAATCTTGTCGATATTTCTAATATTTTCCTATAATCTAAGTACAAATTCAAGTGCTCGATAGATATAAATTTATTAGTAAATGAAAGAGTGTATTATAAATAAAAAGTGCCAAAATAATGTTTTGATATATACGGATTTACAAAGGACGCTTAAAAGTAAAAAAAAGAAAGACCAACAAAAACAATATCCTCTTAAAAAGAGCTCACCTAATTTACAAAATCTATGATCGAACCAATCCTTTTATGATTTTTGACATTTTTAATCCTTATTATTTTTATATTTTCACATATTTACGTATGCACTTCACTAAATGTACCCATATTCATATTTTTTTCACCTTTTACCTTTGATTAAATTTTGTTTTCCAATTGTCACATTTTCAAATGATGATGAAAAATTATACATGTTTTTTTTTTTTTTTTTTAAACAAGAATAATAAAATTTAAAAAAATTTATGAATGTTTTCAAAATGAAGATAAATTTAAGTTTCTTTTAAAATGAAATTTAAATGGGAATACTAACATGAAAATAAAATACAAATTGTAGGACCTCAGGTACGACCAACCCTCCAATCTGCCAACAATCTCCTCCCCTAACACCCCTGGGGTTCGAACCTGTGACCTCGACTTTGATACCATTTGTAGGACCTCAGACGCTACCAACTTTCCTAAAAGCAATTGCTGTTAGGAAAGGCGCATACCCTAACCTTATAGTGCATTCACTCAAGCGCCCACGACAAACATAAGGGTAGTTGATGGACGCGGCCAACCCTTCGATCTGCCAACACAAATCATGCATTTTTTTTTTTGTTAAAAAAGAATACAATTTATTAAAATATTGCATTCCATATTTTCCAATATCTACTAAAATATTATCATTCTTTTAAAACAAACAAAGCATAATTTTTATTTTTATTGTTAATGTTAGTATTTATGAAATTTGTCATTACAATATTCATTTAAATTATTATTTATTGATTTTTTTTATGTATTCGATATTGTTAGGAATTTGAGGCTAATCCAAACTATGGTAATCACCCTAGAGGGGGGAGGGGGGGTAAATAGGGTGATAGTCTTTTTTTCATAAATTTAAACTATACAAAAATAAGAGACAATTATATGCAAATATATAATAAACAAAATAAATACAATTGCATATAATTTAAAAGAGTTAGGGAAGAGAGAGTGCAAACATGAGAGTTTATAGTGGTTCGGTACTTCCTTGCCTACGTCCACTCTCCTCAACCTCCTAACCGAGTGAAGGTTCCACTATCTTGAAGCTTCAACCAAGCTTCCAATCTCTTTATAATTGAATTATGGTTCCAATTCACCCTCTTGGACTTTTGGCTCCAAGCACCCTTTATACTTCTCAAGAGTTATCCCACTCTTGAACAACCTTTCAAGTGATACCCCTCACTTGAGAAAATTCCTCTTAAAGATATACAAAGATTGATCTCACAAAAATCCTAGTAATAGAACTTTAGGCTTAAAGATATAAGAAAAACTAGGATTGAATGATGCACTAAAGATATGCAAGTTATGAAACAATGGTGCACTCAAAAACACTTTTCCAAGGCTCAAATATATTCAAGAATGATTTGAGAAGGTTTAGCTTATGAAACAATGAAGATTGAAGCCTTTTTATAGAACAAAAAAGCCAAACTAGCCGTTGGGGGTTCGATCGGTCGAGCTAGGGGTCGACCGGATGACTAGTCGTTAGAAAAAGTGACCGGGCCTCAACCGGACTTTAATCGGACCTCGACCGGACCTCGATCGGTTGAGGTTCAACCTTGACCGGGAAGAGAAGGCCACTGGGAGAGAAAGAAACTTTTTGGTCTCCTTCAACCGGTCCTCGACCGGACGAGCACAACCAGTCAACCAATTGAACCGGTTGAGCCATTTTTTTGGCTCAATACTCAACATTTTTCAACTTAAAACCTTTTAACACAAGTTTGAAAATCATTTAACACAAGGTTTTAGTTGAAAATATGAAATCATCCAATTCTTAAGATATTTAAAACAATATTACTCTTGGATGATTTTGGTGCATAAATAAAGAATGAAATGCATGAAAGTCCTAGCGCACCAACAACCTTACAAAGAGATCTTAAGAAGCTTTGGTCTTGAAAAACTCTTCTCTTTGAGGTAGTCTTCTTCTTCATGATTTCTCCTTGACTTGATTTGTCTTTGGATTGCCACTTTGGAAGTCGTCTTGCCTAATCATACTTGAAATATGATCATTAGTTCTAAACCTTATTTTGTTATTATCAAAATCAAGATTAACCAAACCTTGGTTTCACAGATATAATATAATATTCGTTTTAAAATAATTAAAATTTATATGAAATTTAAAATATTATAATTCATTGCTAAATTTTTTAAAATATGACTATTCATTTTTAAACAAAAAAATATAATTTTGTACCTAAAATTTGATAATTAGAAATTTTTTAATGAAGGAAAGAAAAGAATAAAAAAAAAATGTATGTGCACTTGGTAAGATGAATATTTAAAGTGATAAAGGGCATCTAGATATAAGAGAGCAGGTACTTTTCAAGGGCATGTAGGAGATTATTTTTAAAAATCAGGTATAGGTAAAAGTTTTTTGTATTTATTTTTCTTCGGTAATGTCCAATTTTACAAGCTAAATGTGGATCAACCTTTCTATGCAACATGTTGAACGCCCCATTGAATTACTAGGCTTAAGGGAAAATTTTCCATCACCCCAACACAAGGGAGAATCAATCCATCAATTCCACATTCCAGAATCCACATCAAGTGAGGTCCATTCAGTGTTTTTTAACTTTTCCTCACATCACAACCTATCTTATATGGTTTTTACAACCTATTTTTACTATAATTAATAATATATGAAATATCATATTCAATAATCTTTTTCTAAAAGGAAAACCCTTATAGCCCAAGAGGTTTGACCCTACAAATAAGAGGGTATCAATGTAACCCCCTTACAAGGATGGTGTAAAAGGATCAATTTTATAAATGGATGATTGTCAATTTGATCCATAGTGTTTCAATTTGATCTTCAATTAAGGATGTTTTCAAGGTGAACCTAAGAATGGCAACAGGGTGAGTTCTAGATAGGTCGCTCCCATCCCAACCTTGCCCCGTTTGTTAAAAACAATTCTTCCGCCCCGTCCGTTTAACTTTTTTTTTTTTTAAAAATAAAAATTATTTTTAAAATTTTTAATTACATAAGTTATAAAAAATATAATAATTAAATTTTATATATAATCGGGACGGAGCGGGGTAGGATGGGGCAATACCCGAACCCGCCCCGGGTTTTAAAAAAAAATCTCATACCCGTCCCAAACCCGTTTATTAAACTTAAACCTCGTCCCATTAGGGGCGGGGTGGGTACCTGAAAAAACCCGCCCCATTGCCATCCCTAGGTGAACCCCCTTAAGGATGGTGCTAATATGTACCATTTATATAAAACAATTCTTCTAGGCTTGTTCCACTTTATCACCATCCCATTTTGTTTCCCCTATCTCATAGACATCCCAATTGGAATGAGGCACCTCGGTTCTATTATGTAAGGTCTTGGGTGTAGGTTTGGTCTCACATTAACATGGATTTGAAATAGATTAAAGGTTTTGGTATGATGGAAAGAGTTGGAGGTTTTTTAAGGATGAGAGAAATTGTATATGCACCAAACCTATTTTGATTGCCATCAATTGAATTCAATGTCGAAGTCCCTTATAGTTTTTGGTCTAGGACGCCTCCCTTTAGTTGAGCTTGCACCCATGGCAAGCCTACCCCTTTAAGCTTGATGAGAGGTTAGAGGCCTATTATTTGTACTCGACCAACCAAGGAGGATCTACTTGTCTGATTAATAAGGATCTACTTTGAACCCTTGTATGAAGAGCCTGACAACTTACTTATGTGAGTGACCGACATTTTGCTCCAACACAACACCCTTAAGGGCCTTCATGACTTTATTGCCCAAAGTTTTCTATTAATTACTACTTAATGCTCAATCTCTTTTGGATGATTATCATTCTACTTCCCCATCTTTCCTTTTAATCTCGTTGGATTTCCCCCTAAGCCTTGAGTGATACCTTATCATCCTCATGGCTCACCTTTTTATTCACAAAGTATATTTTATTAGTACATTTTATGTTTTTCTACATCCAATTACCACCAAACACATATGATAAAAGCGTTGATTGAGGTCTTCTTGTTCCCTTGGCTCATCTTTTTGTCAAGAAAGAACCTTTGATCAACATAATTCAACTATCTTTTTCTAAGTCTAATTAGACCACACATAAGATAAAGGTGATACAATATAATATACATAACTAGAGTTTTCTTTTTGTCATCTTCCACCATCTTTTTCTCTTTCTTTCTTAGTTTATACTAATTCTTGATTAAACTTGACATTCATTGTCCTCGTGACTCATATTTTACTTATAAGAAATTATTTATCAATATGGTTGTGTAAAAAAGAACACAAGAGAAGAAGTTGTCAAAAAAGACAACGACCTCTAAAGATATTTTATAAATAGTATCTCTAATATTGTACAAGAAGATCGACGACCTTAAACATTATACTAATTGTATGGCTTCTAAATCATATACTACCAATTAATTTTAACCAAAACTCGCTATGATTAATTTTTATTTTGATAATATGAACCTTTTAAAGTACTTATGCAATCCAAAGTAACCATCCATGGAGGAATCAAGTATTCCATACTTCTAATTTAGATTTAGGTGGTTTTTTTTTTTTTTTTTTTTTTAATTCTAAATAAAATTTTAATAGTATTAAGTATTATGTTGCTTATTTTTGTAATATTTTATTTCTATTAAGTATCAAAAAGTAAAGAAATACTAACCTGTTACTTTTTCCATTTAGAAAAAATTAAATATTTTGGTTTTTTCTATTTATCCAAAAATTTATAATAAGTCACGAAAAAATAGAAAAACAAATAGTTTAAAGTTTGAAAGCAAATTATTTTTAACAAAAAGTTAAAAAAACAAACACCCTTAGTTTGAAAAAAATTAAGATTTTGAATTAGATTTAATTTAAAATAATAAGATTGTGAATCAACTCAAATAGATTTTGGAAGCCTATTGAGACTACATTTTCAATTGAGTGATACAACTTCTTTAACATACATCCTACTAAAAAGATGAAACCACATTGTAATTGAGGTTTCATTAAAATAGACAGTAGAATAAGAAGGCCCATAATTAAAAAGGCCCAAAGTAAATAGCCCTAGATAATATTTATGAGCTAAAATATTAAAAATATTACCCATATTTCACTTGAACCTATGCATGCTATATTATTGATAAGAAATCATAAAGTGGGATTAATTGACTAGTACAAATGAGTGACTAGTAGGCCATGGGCATAACAAATTGGAACTATATGACCCTTTTTGGATTTTTATTTATGTTTATTTTTATTTTTTATTTTTTTGACTTTTATTGAAGTTAAATCAAAGGTATAATTTTTAAATGGTAAATTACTATAGGAAAATCTTCAATAAACATAAAATTATTTTTTGCATAGGTTAAATAAAGGTTCTATAGAAAAGAGGATATATTTGGTATTCTAGTTTTTTCTTTTAATAATAAAGCGACAAATTTGGTATTATAATTTTTTTTATTAAAAGTCTATAGAACATCTTCCATGAGAAAATACATAAATAAATAAATCTTTTGGAGGAAGCTATAAATGATTAAAATATGATATATTTGGAATTCTAATTTTTGTTTTAAAAATAAAAAGGAAATTTGGTATTATAAAATTATCATTAATCTTTAGATAAATGTCTGAAAATATCTAATAAAAACACTTTTTAAAATCTAAAATATTACTTTTTAAAATCTAAAAAATTATTTAAATTGATTTTTGAAGAAAAAGATGAGTGTTTATTTAGCAAAACACTTCACCTTGTGTATTTATAAAGGTGTTTAATAGTAATTTTAAAAAGTGTTTATAATTTTTTTAATACTTTGAAAAATAAAAAAATTTAAATATTAAAAAGATTAAAAACGTTTTTTAAAATCGTTATCAAAAAAATTTTAAGTGATTTAAAATTTTTTTTTTAAATATTTTATAAATTTTACCAAATACATAATCTTTTTATAAAAACATTTATTAAACTAAAAGCAATTCTTAAAATCAATGTGAAATTAACTTGAAATCATATTTTAGTTCAAATCCATTTGCTTGGTGAGAAGACAACAAACTTATTGGGAAACAAATTTCAAATCTAGCAAACCGACTTCTAATTTCCTTCGTATTGATGACCAAAGATGAGGAGGGAGCCGGTGTGAGAGTGAGTAGGTGTTTTGTTTGGTTATAGAGAAAATGTGGAAAAGATGATGAAAACTTGGTAGTTGGTTGAGGTTCTTGAAACCATCAGCTTACCATTTGCCATACCTAAATAAAATAACCAAAGTCAGCCATCGCTTCTAGCTTCTTCTTTTTGATTATTTATTTATGATGTGACCTGGGTTCATGTGGCAGACAATCACATGGAATAAGGTCAACCCTCCAAAGCTTCAGCCTAATAATTCATGGGCGGACTCGCCCCGTATTCGTCAACAACCTGGAGTGGACTACCCCCGAGTTGGAATTATTAGCTGTAATGGGGCCCATCTCAACAAAGCTCCATTGACCACCTACTCACACCTCCACAACAATACATTGCCTCCTACAATGCAGTGGGGCCCTCTTCTTATGAAAAGTATTCCCACCTTTTTTGACTTGGTGCGCAAGAAAACACAGAATCCCCATTCAAGCCAATTAATTTAATACCGAAAGAGGGAAAAATAATAATTCATTTCTAGACATTGATTTTTGAATTTTCTTTTCTTTTGTACACTATTCTCCCGAACAGTAAGTTTGACTCTTCTTTGACTTTTGTGCCCCGGGGAATCTATGGCCACCTGGCTGTGACAACTTGCTCCCTGACAGCCGATCCTGGATTGGGGGCAGGGGAGGATCGTCAGGTTGATGGGAACATGAGCCCACCGGCCGGTGCCGGAGTTTGAGAGTGGCGGTGCTCTCCCTCGTAGGTGACGATGAGCATCGCCGGATCGTCTGGTGCGCGCTCCACGTGTTTTCTCGCTGGGCAGCCTCTCACGCTGCTACATTTGTAGTAGCCTCTGAAAATAGGAAGAGGAAGAGGAAATTGTTTGAATATTGGGATGAGAAAAGTGACTTTGAAAAGTCTTCTGGATCTGCGGTGGAGATTTAGAGGAGTAGAAAATTACCGTGGGTATGGTGAGCCCTTGATCGGCTTCTGACCGTACTTTCTCCAAGAGTACTCGTCGGCGGGAATATCGGCGATCTTCGAGCTTATCGCAGGAACTCTGATCGTCCTCTTCACACGATTTTTCCTGCAAAACATCGAAAAATCCATATTTAATATCTATTTTTTTAAGAGGCATTCTAGAGTACCCAATCGCCGAAGGAAAATTCAATACCTTCTTTTCGAGCAATGGCAGCGGCCGGAAACAGAGAGTTTTCCGGAGATGTTGTCGGAGGATCCATGCTCATGACATTTCCTCCGTTGAGACGACGAAAGAGGCGGTTTACCGGCGGAAACCGCCGGAGCCGGAGGAGGTGCGAACAGAGGAGTCCCTAATTTTCCGTTCGACACGCTGCCGTCTCCGGTGATCGACGACAAGAAAGACGAAGTCGTCGACGACACGCTAGCGTTGCCTTCCGATTTGAGCGGATCAGGCTTCGCAGATAGAATCAGGTTCGAATGAAATGGGCTTGACTCAACCGGTTTGGGCAATTCCGATTTATTAGACAAGTCATAAGGAGACTGAGAAGGAGAAGAAGTAACCGGACCGCGACGGAACCGGGCGTGGCCGGTCCGGTTCAGGATGGAAATGACTTGCTTGAACTTGGAAACTGTGAAATCGGTGATTTCTCTGCAATCGAAGTGGTTGATTTGCTGAGATTGAGGATGGTGATGATTCAAGAGGAGGATCAGGTGCTCCATGCTCTTCAAACCGGCCGATGCGGCTTCCTGGATAGCCATCTGCTCGTCCATCTTGGAGAATCCTAGAAAATCGACGGCCATAAACGCCGGTAACAAAACTCAATCGATGAACTCCACAACAAAGAATGAGAAGAACAAGTGAGGCTGAGGAAGGCAATATAAAGAGAAGAAAAGAGGAAAAGCAGAGGAAGTTGCAAAGTCAAAGCTGTATTCTTTGTTTTAAAAGTAAAACGACGACGTTTTAGTGGTGAAAGAGTAGGTGGTGGGCCCCACTCTGAAGAAAATTCTTAGCCCTCTACTGTGTTTTGGAAATTTTCTTTTTATTTATTTTTAATTAATAATATTTTATTTAAATTTAATTTATGTTGAAATCTTCATACTTAGCCATGACATTACATTGATTTCAATTAATATTTTATTTATTTATTTTTAATTAATAATATTTTATTTAAATTTAATTTATGTTGAAATCTTCATACTTAGCCATGACATTACATTGATTTCAATTAATATTTTAAACTAAAAAAATTACCATAAAAAAAAAAAAATGGTCATGGCATGTTTGTTCTAATTATTACAATTAAAATAAAATATATTTTTCCTTAAATATTATACCTAATAAATATGTAATTAATAATTATGATAATTATTATTTCATTAATGTTTTAGTTCCTCCAATAATTATTATAAAAAAATAAAATTAGTATCTTAATACCTCATATTATTTTGTATACCAAAAACAAAGCCATGTCATTATTTTTATAATAATAATTACTTAATTATTTTAATTATCAAATGATGAGTGTTTGGATTGGGATTTGATCACTCTTACATTGATTTTA
The DNA here is from genome assembly GCF_030704535.1 of Vitis vinifera. Classification (NCBI taxonomy): domain Eukaryota; kingdom Viridiplantae; phylum Streptophyta; class Magnoliopsida; order Vitales; family Vitaceae; genus Vitis; species Vitis vinifera. The sequence goes on along the minus strand of NC_081815.1, from coordinate 18,068,456 downwards.
AAATTTAAAATTTTTGATTTACATGTCTTTGTAAATCATTTCATTTATTTTTTATTTATATAAAGATAATTAATTTGAAAATGCATAAACATAGCATTAGAATTCAAGAAAATATAAAAAGTATAATAAAATTATTTTAAAATTTATACAAACTGTGAATATCAAATAAGGTATAGGTAAAATCGAAAAAAAAAAATAAAAAAATTTGATTAAAATCTTTAAATTTTTATAACCAACTTTGTTGATTTAATTTCAAGTCAAACCGACATTTTAAGATTTATATATATAATTGTTTTAAATTTTTTTAAAAATAAATAAAATTAATGCTTAAATTAACTTGTATATAACCAAACTATGAGTTTATTTGACAGTGATTATAGAAAACACTTTTAGTCTAAAAAGTATATTTAAAAAAAAAATTAAGAGTTAAGCAAAATCATCGAAATACTTTTAAAATCTGAAAAATCATGTGTAATATTGGAAAATCACTCACATTGGAAAAACATTAGAAAATATCTTTACTCTTATTAATATTTTTTTTTGAAATTATATTGCAATTAAGTATTTTCATATATAATTTAATATTAATTTTAATGTCTTTACCACATTAAGGCCATGTTTGTTCTTAGAAAATGTTAAATAAAATGATTTCTTAGGTTTGAATGTTATAGGATAAGATAAAGTAAAAAAAAAAAAATACTACTTGAGACTCATTTGATTTATTTTATCTTTTTTTTTTTATAAAGATAAATAAATTGATCATGCATAAATTTCTAATTAATTTTTGAATTATATTTGAGTTTTTATATTTTTTTTATAGTAAAATAAAATATGAAAAAAAAAATTTATTTTTAACATTTTTCTAAAACCAAACTAACATAATGTTTGGATGCCCATGAAAAAGTTTAGAGAAAGAAAATTAAATTATTGATGAATACATTTTTTTTGAACTTTTCTCATCTTTATTAAGGAAAATAGGGAGGAAAATCTTTTAGTATTTTTTATTGTCTTTTCTTTAATCATTTGAAAAATATTTTACTTAACAATTTCTTTTCCTTTTTCTGTGATGCTTTTCAAGAATCAAAAATAGTCTAAGGAAAAGAGGAAAGTTTTCCCCTTATTTTCCTTGTGAAAAAGGGAGAAAATAAAGTGTCATGTCATCTTCCTAAATTTAATTTTTTTTTTTATCAATTTTCATTTTTATGGAAGATTAAATAAGAGAATAATGAAAAATTTTCTTTACCTTCTCCCTTTTCATTCAAGCTATCAAAATTAAGTGGAGTCAAAAGGTTCTTGGTCAATTTTAATTTTTTTTTATTGTCGTGTTTGTTTCTTTGACTAAATAGAAAAAATAAAAATATTTGATATTTTCTATTCACCTAAAAGTATTTTGTTAATATTAACTAATATAACTAAATTGAATCTATTAATAACAAGTTTATTTTAATTATATTAGTTGATATAGACATATTATTTTTAACTTAATGAAAAAAAATTAAAATTATATTTATTTATATGAAAAGCATGACATTTAATTTCTTGTAATTATAATTTATATATGAATGATTAACAATAAATATCAAATTTAATTATAAAGGGCTTTCAAAGTTTGAATGAATTCAATATTAAAATAATTTTAATTACCATAAAAAAATAAAAATCCTAAACCTTTCCAAAGGGGTCAAACCGAACCATGCAAGGGGGTTTGACCACTATAATTGAAATGGCAAGGCTTGACCCAAAGCAACCATGGCTAAGTCTAACAAACAAAAATTAAAAAGTAAAAGTTGTTGACCAATACTTGTTGACCTTGATTGGTTTACAGGGAAACTGCAAGGGAGTTGGTGTCAACATGTGGGTGATGACTTGAATTTCAAGGTTCCTGTTTCAACCACTATATAATAGTTTATGGTGGAACAGTTCTTCCTCGACTATGAAGATTCCCCTAAATCATGAAAATTCAAATTCAGAGATATCAATGTCAATGGTCAAAGGTTGAATAGTTTCTAGGCCGCCCACCCCTAATTCTAGGGTTGACTTTTCTAGGCAGGGGACTCTTCTTTTTTCTACACTTGTTAGCTCATGGGTGGAATTTTAATACGTTTTCCTTCCTACGACTTTTAAATCTACGCATATTTTAATGAATTCAACTAAGATGAAATCTTGTCCATAATTTTAATGAATTTGAATTAAAATTAGATATGATATCCCGTAGACTTATTCTAAGAATCATCATTTCGATAACCTATTTTAAGATTTGAAAAAGGTATTGTTAACCATCATTTGAGTAACCTATTTAGGTTTAAGAATGATGGTCGCTTGTAGGATCGGGTTTTAATCATCTCATTTAAAAATCAATTGATATTTGATAAAGATAGGTTGAATCTTTAATAGCGTTTGATATCATATCCTGTTACCTTATTCTAAGAGCCATCATTTGAGCGATCCATCTTTAAGCTTAAGAATAATATTATTGCACCCCTATAGATATAATAGGTATTGATATCATAATTCAAATCTATATTATCATTATAATAATTAGATTATATTTGAGTTTAACCATTCAAATTAGATGTAATTTTGTTAATTTAATTGTATCAAATGACTCGTTTATAATTTAATCACTTACAACCCATTTATGACCTAATCCATTTTGATTTGAATAATCCACATAAATTTATTATAAAGATTAAAAATATTTTATAATTAAAACATTAAATAAAATAGTAGATGAGTACAAAATTAAAATTTTAATTCACTTGTTATTTTATTAATTAAAATTAAATAATTAAAATAATTAAAAATTTTAAAAATAAAACTATTATGTTAAATCAATAAAAAAATATTTTAAAATAATATATTTAAAAATTTTAAATTTTAAATACATTAAATAAGGTTATAGTAGTGTTAACACATTTAATGAAATAAAATTGTGTTAACGGGTTTAATAAATTAGAATCATGTTAATGGATTAGATAGGTCTTATTGAATTATTCAAAGCAGATAAACATGTCGTATTTGAGTTAAGTAAATTTTTACTATTTCTTATAAGACAAGTCTTATTTTCAGCCCATAATAATTTTTTTTTATTTTTCATATCTTTGAAGCCAAATTCCCTCTCTCACTCTCTTTGAATTCTTCTCTCAAGTCATTTCAAAGCATTTTTGGCTCTTTCTTCTTTACCCCTTCCTTCGTCTAACTTCCCTTTTCTTGTACTCACCCTTCTCTCATCATCTTTCCGTTTCCATATGAGAGAGGTTATCTAAGTTGGGGAAAATATTCAAAAATCCAATGATAAGCTAACATCTTTTTTGGAAATATCTAGAGTTTCAACATCTTGCCCATTATGTATGTTGGTCTAATTTTATGGTGTTTATCCATTGTGTAATTTGCCCATTAGCTAATAACCAAATTTGGAAGTGATTTTGATTAAAATACTTCGATTTGTGTTTGACGAATAAAATTTATAATATTTTTATATCCTACTTGAATTTTTTTACCCAAAATTTAAGTGACAAATATAATAATAAAAATGATTAAAATACTTCGAATGTGTTTCACAAATAAAATTTATAATATTTTTTAATTCTACTTGAATTTTTTTACCCAAAATTTAAGTGACAAATATAATTATAAAAATGATTAAAATACTTCGAATGTGTTTCACGAATAAAATTTATAATATTGTTTTATCCTACTTGAATTTTTTTACCCAAAATTTAAGTGATAAATATAATAATAAAAAAAACAGAGAAAATTTTCTTTAGTTAAGTTATTTGTAAATGAAACTTAACCATAATATAGTTTAAAAAAACATTTTAATTAATATTTACAAAAAAAAAAAGAACTTTGTGAACGTTTTAAAATAATCAAATATCTTAAAACGTGTGTCATAAGAAATGCAATAGGACTTAACTTTTGTTTAATCACACTCCAAAGACCAATTCAACATATTAAATTCATAGATATTTAAAACAAACAATTAAAATATGACTCATAATAAAATAGAATTTCAATTCCTAAATATTTTAAATTTATTCAAAATAAAGCTAATAGGACTTCATCTTATACTACCGTAATACATTTAAATAATATTTAAGAATATTTGGAAGTGATTTTAAGAGATAAGAAAGCCATGTCATTATTTTTATAATAATAATTACTTAATTATTTTAATTATCAAATGATAAGTGTTTGGGTTGGGATTTGATCACTCTTACATTGAATTTAAAATTTAAAATTTTTGATTTACATGTCTTTGTAAATCATTTCATTTATTTATCTTATTTATATAAAGATAATTAATTTGAAAATGCATAAACATAACATTAGAATTCAAGAAAATATAAAAAGTATAAAAAAATTATTTTAAAATTTATACAAACTATGAATATCAAATAGGGTCTAAGTAAAATCGAAAAATCGATTATTTTGGTTTGATTTGCAATAACCACAAAAGTTGATTAGGTTTTCAAATTTTTATAACCAACTTTATTGATTTAGTTTTTAGTTTCCTTCCTCTCCTCTTCGATAAAAATCAAGTCAAACCGACATTTTAAGACTTATATATAATTGTTTTGATTTTTTTTAAAATAAATAAAACTTAATGCTTAAATTAACTTGTATCCAATCAAATTATGAGTCAGTTTGAAAAATTTATTTTTTGGCTATTTCTTCTTTACCCCTTCCTTCGTCTAACTTCCCTTTTCTTGTACTCACCCTTCTTTCATCATCTTTCCATTTCCATATGAGAGAGGTTATCTAAGTTGGGGAAAATATTTCCTTATAGAAATTAGTATTTAACAAACATTTAAAAATTACTTTTAGAAACCTGGAGTGTGATTAATGTGTTGCTTGGGAACAATAGATATAAAGTTTAGAATACTTCGTTAGCAATTTCTCGAGATATAGTTTATGTTTAGTTATCAGAAAGTACAAATAAAAGAAAAAAATGATAAGAAAAATGATTTTTTCATGTTTGATTGTCCTATAAAATATTCTAAAGAAAATTAAAAATAATTAAAATTAGTTAAAAACTTATGCATTTTAAAATTATTTAATCTTTATATTGATGAGTTAAAATAAATAAAATGAGTTTGAAATAACAAATAAAAATAATTTATCATTTTTAACTCTATTTTTTATTTTCCTTCACTTTTTATTTCCTTTTACTTTTCCTCTTTATTTTATTTCCTTTGTATTTTCCTTTAAATTTTCCGAGAAACATAGCCATAGAGTTTAGAATCAAAGAAATTACCATGCTATCGCATTGGGTCCAAGTATCATAAAATAGATCTTCATCATCGGGTTAAGGGATGTAGACATCAACGAACTCAACCTTGTTTTTGGCTATTAAAGCCATAATCATTGCTTGGCTCCAAGTGTTATAATTTGCTTAAGTCAAATGATTAGAAACCAAGATGAGACCAACAAGATCTCCATTATGAAGGAAAAATGGACTGCTAGAATCCTCCGAAGGTGATGATGTAGAAAACCTAACCACCATATGATTATTACTATGGCCTCCTCAAGCCATCGGGAGAAAATCACAGAATAGAAAAAAGGTCAGAGAACAACAAAGTATTGAAACTCTGATACCATATTAGAAGGCTTGGGGACAAAGCTTGAAAGAGAGAGGATTCTATTCCTTTCTCTTGATTAGAAAATTAGTGCAAAAGAAGACTTATATGGTGGTTAGAGACAATCACACGTAACAAACCAAACCTTATATTACCAAAAATACCTTGTTACTTTAATATTCCCCCTCAAGATGGGGAGTGAATATTGTGCACTTCCATTTTGCCGAGTAAAAACTTAAACCGAGTAGGAAACAAAGGTTTAGTCAAGACATCTACCACACGATTAGAAAAAATAAAAAATAAAAAATCAGAATCAGTGATGAATGGAAAATTGAAATGGAAAGGAAAAACGTGTTTATGAAACATTACATCCCGAGAAATGAAGACAACCATTACAAGAAATTTTACTTTTCTCAATTGATATATGTTGTTGGAATGAAACATTTACCAATGGATAATCTCGATGCATGGTAGTTGGGGGAAGGTATATTGACAAAAGTTTATTGATAGAAATTTTCCATTGCTAATAAATTTTTTTTAGCGACAGACTATCCAATGGATTTGGACTGTCGTTATTACTAATGTGACCGGACTAATCTTATTATTTAGAAGAAAAAAATAGATATAAGATTCATAAATATAAATATCCTATACTTATGCATTTATATTATAAATATTATCTATATATACATATCATAAATTATATATGCATCAATTATAAATTAATTAATTTTAATTTTTTTGTATTTTGTATATAATTAAATATTAAATAAATTTAAATTTATGAATAAAATTATCAAACATTTTAAAATAATTGTCAGAGAGATCCTTTATTTTTATTTTAGTTTTTGAAATATTTTTTTTAAAAAAGAAGAAGATAAAAGCCGCATTTCATACTACAAATTCCTTTATCATTTTTAATAAAGAGTATTTAGACTATCTATGCATATTAAAATTCGGAATTTATTCATATTATGATTAATAAAGTATTTATCAGTGCATCCACTAATCCACCATCTTTCTAATCTTTACTAGTTTTGGACTTTGAGAATGGGCTTGGAATAAAATAAATGATAAGGCATAACAGGAATGGCCCATAGTCCAGGGATTTGGCAGTCCAACCCATACTTCGGCCCACAAATGACTTGTTATGGCCCTATTTCTGGGGTTTGTTAAGGTATTTCAACCTAATTCAATTTCATATGTCCCAACAACCGAAGTCTAATCTAAACCCAATTTAATATTTTAATAATTTTATTTATTTACATATAATATAAATAATTAATTTTGAAAAGGACACTTACCTATTCATTTATAGTTTTTTTTAATCCTTGTAAATAATTTTAAATTAAAATGTATTTTCTTTTAAATCAAAATTTTTATTATTAGTTCTTTCTTGTAATAAAATTAAAATTCTAAAAAAAACTATTTTAGTTGATTTATTGGAATTGTATTAAATCATTGAAATCGAACTCTATTTTTAATTAATTTACATTAGAATTGATTTTTTTTTTAAATGCAATCATTTATTTTTATTTATTTAACTTAATAAAATTATATTTCTAAATAACCTCTACTTGATTCATATGTAAGAATTAATTTTTTTATTAAGTGATTAACAAAAACATTAAAAATATTAAATTGCATTTAATTAAATAATTTTTGATAAACAAATTAAAAGTGACAATGAAATAATTTAGGTAATTTATTTATTTTTTCTTTTTTGTTACAATATTATCACTATAATTCATTTTTATTGATTTTTTTTAATTTCTGTAATAATATTTCATCACCGGAAAGTTTGAAGAAAATAAATTAAAAATAAAAAATAGAAGAAAGAAAATTGTGAATAATTTTTTTTTAGTTCGTTATCATTAAAAAATTTGAGAGAAATAAAATTCATGAGAAGTGCACTAAATCCCTACTTAAATTAAAATTTAATTTTTTAAAATAATGTTTTTATTATATAGAATAAAACTAGAATTAAAAATAAAACCTTTATTTAATTAATATTATTAATTTTATTTCCATGAGAAATAGTATATAATATTTAAATTTTAAAAGGATGTCACCTAATAAATACAAGTTTCATTTACCGGGTTACATATTATAATTAAGTTTTATTTATGGAGAATTTAACCCTAAGTTAAGTTATTTGTTGCAATGATCATTTGAACTATATTATAGTTAAGTTTACATGAAACTTAACTAAAGTTATTTGTTATAAAGATCACCTCAATAATACCGAGATTAAGTTTTATTTATAAAGAACTTAATTAAAATTAAATTTTTATTCAAAATATGCATAAAGATTAAATTATAATTAAATTTTTCTAAAATTACAATAATTTTAAATAGATGAGATTTGTTACTTATCATCATTTTATTGACTTTGTTACCTTCTATCAATCCTTACTTTATCATAGACGAAAAATGAAAAGAGAGAGATGACTCCGGTGTTTTTTGGTTTTTGATTGTCACATGATTTTGGAGAATCGAAAACTATTTTTGACATCACTTATCAAATAAGCGATAAATACGAGTATTTTTGTCAAAAGAAAAAAAAAAAAGGGTGACATATGGGGGTGTTATTTGAAACTTGTTCACCAAATAACTCTTGTTTTTATCTCCCAACTCGGATTATCACTTGTGGCCTCAGCCGGGTTAAGGTTGGATTCCCTTAAGAACCCTATGGGTTTGGATATTTTTTTGCTATACCCAATTGCTTAGCCAAGCCCACATCATCAGAGATCAAAATTTCAGACTGGCAAAAGATTGAGGGAAAGAGGTGTGTGGAGGAGGTGGTGACATTGGGAATTGGGATGGGAAGCTGATTGACTTGCTCATTACCCAGGTAAAAATACAAACTGAGAAAAGGATCAACATTTGGAGAAGAGGGTGTGTGCGTCCCCACATGGGCAGTGCTCTTGCTGTCTCTTGATGCATGGTGTCTGCTCTCGGCCTTACAGAAATTCCCCCAACTCCTTTGTTTATTAGAGACATGTTTCAGAGTGGCACCCACTGTACCTCTACATGTGCACTTCCAAGTACTCCCACCAATCTATCATACACTTGCTACAAAACAAAACACCCTCGTTTGCCCACGTGAGGTGAGACTACACTGCTATAATTATGCATAAATAAATAAATAAAAAAAATAAAATGAAATGGTTTGATGAGTTTTCAAAACATATAATAGAAAATTTTAACATAATATATATATTTTTTCAAGTCTAAGATTTTTATTTCATATTTATATATATATATATATATATATTAAATATTTATGTTCTCACATCCGAGGGGAGAAAAAGTTTTTAACAATATATATTTTTCTTAACTATGTAAATGCATTTTAAAGTTATGTAAACTTTTTTGGTCTAAAATGAATAATATTTACATAATTGGGAATGAATCGTGATAAGGAAAGATCATTATAAATGATATCAGAGTCAATTTTCAATCCAAATATGAAAGTTTGTTTTCTTAGTCTTGTAATTCTATGGGACATAACGATGGCGTCTATATGCAAAGGTGATTGTGATATCCTCATCAAATGTGGGAAAAAAGTTTCTAATACTTTATATGTGAACTTATTTTAACCATGTAAATGAGTTTTAAAGTTATTGAGAGTCCTTTGAATCTAGAATGATCAATATTTACATTTTTGAGAAGGGATTGTTAAAAGTCAAATATAATTTTAAAATATTTATATAAACTTTTGAATACAACACATTTTTTAATATAATTTATTTATGTTTTAACAATTACTTTTACATTTAATATATATTTTTTTTATATAAAAGGAATTTCTTACATTAAATACTAAAAATATTACCTGAAATTGTTATATCAACGAAAATGTTAATCTAAACATATTCAAAGAAGAACACAAAAAATAAAGCAAACCATAAAAAACATACACGAGGATTTAACATGGTTCGACAAATCATGCCTTACCTACATGAATGAGAGAGAATATTCCATTATATAATATAGAATATTACATAGGACAAAAAATAGATACAATTAGTGGGTATTTTTATATTTCTATCGTGAACCCTTTTACTCTACTAGATGTTTCTACTTTTTCTCACATCTCTATCTCATCTATTTGTTATAACTTTTTCCCTTCACAACCTAAAATATTTATTGGGATATTTCCACCGGCTTTACTTATTTTATAAGGACTCTAATTATAATTATATATAAATTTAGAAAATATTTTATGTAATATTTCTTTTGCAAAAAGAAGTATATTCGAAACACCTCTCCATAGAAATACTAAAACCCTAATCTAACATTTGAAAAAACAACCATTTGTGAGGTCCATTGGGGGTTTTTGATTATTGAGAAAATGGAGGAAGGGATGAACCTTGTGAGGAACATAAACACATGTAATGTTATGATGATAATATTATATCTTAGTGTGTCATAGAAGGTAGGTGTTTGTCTTGAGATTCAATTGTTGATAGAATTATTTGAATTTGATGGTTGCCCTAATCCATACTTGATCTGCTTGGGATTTGGTGCATTTGGGCTGTATATAACTCTCTTGGCCCCAAGTGCCCTTCCAATTCACATATTCAATCACTCTCTTTTTAATATTCACTTTTGACAGTAAGAAAAAGGGAAAAGAAAAAGAAACTTTACTGTAGATTTCAGAATATGACCGGATTGGTTGTCTGGTGTTTGAGATATTTTTCAGACACAAACTTTTCTTTTGTATTTTCTGAGTTGTTTTTTCCAAGCTTGTCAGAGGGGTTTTTTTTTTTCCTTCCGTCCTTTACGTGATATTAATTGTTGACTTATTTAATTATTTTGATAGTAAAAAAATCAAAGTCAAATTTTTTAAAGAATAATATTAATATTAAAAAAATTATTAATATAAGATGGTATTTATTTATTTAATTTTAAATAAAACTTAAAACTAAATAGTATTTAATAGTATTAAGTTTATTTATTCATAAAAGTCAAATATTTGATATTTTTATATTAAGTAAAAAATTTTAAGAACTAAATAATAAGCTAAGAAAAAAAAAACAATATGAAATCTAAAAGTAATTTGCTTTCAACAAAAGTAATAAAACAAACATCACCTTACTCTTCATGTAAATGAAAACAAGTTGTTCCTATTCATTTGTACTTTTATTTAACGGTTTTGATCTCACTATACATATTTTAATGGCTTAGATCTTTTATTTAGTAAGTACCACTTTAATATCTTAACATTATCTTAAAAATAATATTTTGCTTTCAAATATTTGATATTCTCATATATATTTCAACAGTCCAAATCTATTGTTCAAGAGGTACCTCTCACTTACCTTAATATTATTCTAAAAATAAAACCTTAGGTTTAAGAAATATACATGTGATTGGGATTGCAAGACTTCAAATAAGCCAAGGTTGGTGATTCTTAAATCTAGGGTTTTATTTTTATTTTTTGTTTGGAGGATGGTAACATGCTTCTATCCACTTTTTGTCTCATGAAAAACATAATTTAAAACATACATGCATGGTGATAGAATCATTTACAGTGGTATAGACAAAGGGCATTTTGTCTTTGAACACCATCATCAATTATAGCATAGTGCATTGAACCCCTCTTTGCTATATATCTAATCAATCTCCCACATGCTTCAACCATGCATTCTAGTAAATATCCCAAGATACCACTACATAATGCTTTTAAAAAGGGATAGGGTTTGGAACAATTCATTGAAGATAACCTTCTCTTTTCACACTATTGATTCAAACTTTTCAACTCAAAGCATTTTCACATGCAAAAAGAACATTTACTATACCCACTTTGTCTACCTATCCTTTGACTTCCCTTTTGGTGGAGAATCCACTTTTAATCTTAATTAACTATTGAATTTATGTGATGATAATTTCAAGAAAAAAAGAAAAAAGAGAAAAAGTTGTTACATGGTTTGATGGTTGGAAGGTTCAAAAAGAGGGAGTGAGTTGGATATTTTGAATCAATCTTCCTCTTTATGAATAAATATAAATGCTTTTGACTTTATAGGTTAATTAATGAAGTATTTTTATATGCTTAAGCTTATCAGGAAAAGCTAATTAATATCGAGAGTTGACCGAATTCAAACGCTAATACTTTCATCAATCCTAGAAATTATTTAACTTATTATGATTAAAGGGATTCGATCTTAATATTTTTAAGGATCAAAACTCTGCTATAGTTTTAAATTATTGATTGATATCAAATGATAGATCATGTGTTGTTTCAAGGGTTATTTGATTAAAAAGGTCATTCAAAATCCATGTTTTGGAAGTTTAGTCGTTCATCCTTTTTTTTTAGTGTCATTTTGATAAAAATATCATCATTATTTTCTTGTAAAAATGGTAATTTTTTAAAAATTTATATGTAAATACCTAAAATGGTACATGATATTTATATAACAAAAATGAAGTATTTTTCAAACAAAAACATGAAACAGGTTAGATTCATATATTTAAGGATTATTTTATCTCTTTTAACTAATTAATTTTTATTTAAATCATTTGGAGGGATAAAAACAATAGCCAAAATGAAAATTGGTAGAAGAAAATATTAATTAATTGGTTACAAAGGTGAGAAAACAAAAAAACAAAACAAAAAAAAACATTGATAATAGAATAATAATAATGAAGGCACAAAATAAAACAATAACTCTGCCTTTTTCCCTTGCTTTGTCTGTCAATTTCTACCTAGCTATCTACCAATGCAGGAAAGCAAAAAACTCCAATGGTCACATGGGGAGAGAAGCATAGAATTTGTAAGTGTTGTGCACTGAATCCAATGGCCTTTTTATCAAATCATTTCATCTTCCGTCCACCTAAGCTTGACTTGGAAGCACTTCAACTTTTACATATATAATTTATATGTATACTCTCCAGCTTTAGAGCCCAAGAAGCACATAATAGATTATTGTTATTGGCAAGGCTATCAGCATCCCAAAAATAACCCTGCAAAATTGTCGATCCGATAAAATTCAATATATAAATATATTTAATTTTTTTTATAAAAAATTTATAATTATATTTTGATAAATAAGATTAACTTTGAAATAGGTGAAGTAACTCACGCAGTGCTAAGTATGTCTGCATGAACATTGTACTCCTTTGCAAACACAAAGGGGACAATCCCTTGGGGGAGAGCTGCCTGTGATCAAGAAAACAAGTATATTTAGGGTTTCAATTTTTTGGGTTTTTTTTTTTTTTTTTTAATTATTAATTTAATATGGTATGTTTATCGAAAGTCAGGGTTTACCTGAACAATTGCGACATGTAGAAGAACTCCTCGCATACCGATGGCAATAGAGGTGGCAGCAATTACAGCTGGGCCTGTCAAGAATCTGACAGCCATTGAAAAGGTAGCCACAGTTTTCCCACAAGCTATCATCTTTGGTTGTAAAGCCATGAACAAACCTGTTTGGGCAGCAAGAAAATTGACATTAATTAACCTCTTTCAACATTAATTAATGATGTAAAGAAAATGAGAAAGACTTATACCTAGACTGAACATAGCCATTCCAAGACCTGCATCAGATAATATCGATATCGATCCACTCACAATTGTTGGCATTTTGATGTTCCATCTGCAAATTAATCAAGGATTTCAGTATTTAAGGGATTAATTATGAGAAAATGGGGGAAAGAGATTGAATATTGGGGTTACCTGAATGATACCAAAGACCATATTAAGCCTATAAGACTGGCATATGTGTTGGGATTTCTGATTAGTTTCCTCCATACCATGATCATTATGAGCCTAGTCATGACGCTTGTTGGAGGCATCTGCTGCTTTTTGGCTTGCATGTCCGCCTTCTTCTGCCCTGAGTATGGAGTGCCGGCTGCCTGAGTCCTGATCGATCCGTCTTCCATGTCCGCTTCTCTATCTCCGTTCACTCTAGGACTTATAGTGTCATTGAAATCAAGCATTCCTGCATCACAACAGGACATCATCATCTGCTTAGAAAACATATGCTCTTATATTCTAGTCTAGTGAAGAACAAGATTTCATGTACCTCTTGAAGCCGCGATCTCTTGTTGGAGAACCGCCTTAGATGAATCAATGACGCCGAAATCAGCCGACTCAGCTCGGTTAACTGTATGCCTTAGGTTTCCTTCAGAGACCGGAGATGCGCTCGAGCTCCAAACAAACATGTGAAGCTCCTTATTAGGCATTGCACCACCTCCTCCGCTCTCTTTCTTCTTTGGACCTCCACTTGTAGACCCTGAAAACATAGGATTTGGAGGAGGGTATGAAGAAAGCAAACCGCCATGAAAGAGCTCTCCGCTCATACTCCTCCCTCCTCTCTTCTTCCCAACCTTCAACATCTCCTCTTCAAAATTTGAAGTCCTTGGAGTAGGCCCTTTTGAGGACTGCAGCGAAAAGACATCAGCCCCGCCCCCAGCGCCAACACCGCCAATGCTTCCATGTCTGGGGCTTGCGGTCTTGCTAGCAAACATGGCGTAAAAGTCAGTCTGGTTGAAGCTGGAGGCCCTGGGCGTCGGCTCACGAGAAGACTGGATGGAGTAGATCTCCACACCAGTTAAATTAGAGGCTCGCGGAGTGATGGAAATGGAATTCAGGCCATGGGACTTCTTGTAAGCCGAAGAGATGACAGAAGAGGAAGAAGATCGCCTCACAACCACATGGAGCTTCCCGTCATCACCAATCTCGGCGTCCGTCTCCAGAGGCTCGCGCCCGTTCAGGGACATTACATCAGATTCAACCCGGAAAGATGTGATGGAGCCTGCCGTCTCAGGGAACTGCTCAGTGATGAGGAGCTTAGCGCCTCTATATTCGAACATGAACAGCATGAGAGTATACCAAATCACACTCTGCAACACCACAATCTGAACCATCAGACTCGCAGAAAAATCCCCGTACATGGCCTTCAAGAGAGGGATCCCCATCACGAGAGTATTGGGGAGAGTGGAGAGTGAGAAGAGAGTGATCATCCACTCCAGGCTGCCATTTTTTGCAAAGGCTTGCCACAGAAACAGCGCAGATAGGATCACTATCTTTTGAAGGGAGTCTGCTGCTATAAACTTGTAATTCATGTTGTATATGTCATTCAATGATATGAAATGGAAAGACAGCAACGGAACGGCGAAAACCGCCACAAATCGATTGATTCCGGCGCACTGCTCTGGGGTGAAGATCTTCCACCACCGGACTGAGCCGTAGGCCAGAATCATGGCAACGTAGAGTGGCACAATGGCCGCAAGAACATCGTAAATATCCTTCCCTCTAATCATAGTTAGCAGAAAAGCAGTGAAAGCTCAAGGGTTTTTTCCTGGAAATGGAAAGGAGTACTTGAGGTAGAGACGCAGCAAGAGTGAGTAAAGGACACAGCCTCCTTCGCTTTCACATGAGGGTGGTGGAGAGGAAGGTGGAAATGGTATTGTTGCCTTGCGGAGATGGTGTGAAATTAAACCACGTTCACAAAGAAACAAAAAATGAGAGAGAGAGAGAGAGAGAGAGAGAGAGAGAGAGAGTGAGAGACGGGGAGAGAGATTTATTCCAATTGCAATGGATTTTTGAAGATTTGGGTTAGATTACACATTAATTATTTCAGCATAGAGTCCTCCACATTACACTCTTTGAGGCACATGAGGAAGGAAATATAAAATAGGGAGGATCTTACCTTATTAATTTCACATTACAATGTTGAAAAACCATGGTTGAATTGGCCTTGACAATGTTGGAGGAGAAGTACTAATAAAATAAATTAGATGGATAAGGTGGTGGATGGGTCTTAAATCTTAATTAAGGAAGTTAAGGATACGTTTGGTAATTGTTTTTAAAAACTATTTTTTGATGTTTTATAAAAACAAAAGTTTGTTTGAAAACCTAAAATATTTTTAACCAATTTTTAATATTTTTAAATACATTTTTATGTTTAGTATTTTATTTTTAATCCTTCTATGTTTTATATAATTATTTTTTAAAATAGCTATAAAAAAAATAAGCAAAAATAATGGAAAACAACTAAAAGATATTATTTGAAAATATTATGTTCTTAATAACAAAAAACAAAAAAAAAACAATTTTTTGATTGTCAAACATGTTTTTCTGTTTTTAATTTTTGTATTTTATTTATTTATTTTTTATTTTTGTTTTGGAGAGCAAAAAATTGTTTTGAAAAACAATTATCAAACATGCCTAATTTATGAGGATTTTTTTGAAATTTATTAACATATAAATTATTTTCTACAATTGATTCCACAGAAATTCTAGTGTTTGAAATCTCTTAACATCTATGTTAATTTCCTCTTATTAATTCAGACTAGTGTAACATATTTTAAGACATTTGGAATATTTTGAATTGGTTAATATCTAAATGAGTTTCCTAATCAGATATTAACATTATAAAATTCTAATTATATTAGAAAAATAGATTAATATCTAAAAAGTACTTTAAGAGTTTGTTTAGAAAGGGTTTTAGAAAATACTTCTAGCAAAAAGAAAAAAAAAACGTTTTTGAAGAAAACCAAATATTTGAAAAAATTTAGAAAACACTTTTTAAAAGTTGAAACCTATTGAGCACTTGATATGTGATTTTTACAAAACTACTTTAAGAAAAATAAAAAAAAACTTTGAAGAGAAATGATTTTCTTATATTTGGTTTTATGATAAATATAAAAAAAAATATAATTAAAATTTTATTTATTTTTAATGATTTAGTCTTTATATAATAAAAGGAAATAAGTTAAATAAATCTGAAATAATATATAAAAATAATTTATTAATTTTAAATTTTATTTTATTTTATTTTTTCTTTCCTTTTCATTTTCTTTCTTTCTTATTTTTTTTCTCAAATTTTTGGAGAGTCAACCATAGTATTATAGAAAATATTCCTACTAAAAATATTTCGAATAGAAATATTATTAAACTTAGGGTATTTAAAAAAAGAAAATATATTTTTTTATTTGTATAAGAGTATCAAAAATATATTTTTGATTTGTATCCCAACAAGGACAGATTCTCTGAAATATTTATTGAAGTAACTAGAATTAGTTGTTTGTGGAAGCCTTTTGACATAGGGACATGCATCACCAAGGGTCTAGACCCATCCTTAGCCTCGCCAGGGGTGACACCAATCTTAGTGGGGTAGCTGAGGCAACATCATCGTTGTTCTCTTTCACCCATCTTATGAGGGCGTTATGGAAATTGAGATGTATGGCCTGTTTGGAAACGTGTTTAAAAACAGTTTTTAAAAATGTAGGTTTTGAGAATAATTTTCAAATGTAATTTTAAAATGATTCCTAGAATAAAAGTATGTTGAAGAAGTTAAAATGTTCTCCACGTTTTCCTTGTTCTTAAATATTTTTTAAAAATAATTTTTATTTACAATAATTTATTTTTAATCATTCTTTATATTTATATATTTATTTTTTAAAAATATTTCCAAAAAAATGAAAATAACTAAAAATTCTAAAAAAAAAAAATTATTTTCTATAAAAAAGAAAAATTACTAGACAAGTTTTAAACATATTTTCAGGTCCATAAAATTACTTGACATTTGCCAAGGTAAGGACGGGGTTAGTAAGTGGTGGGTGGGAAGAATAGGGTGATGGTTTTTATAAAGGGGTGGACGACTTTGGTTTGGATAGAGGGATGGATGACCTTGTTTTGGATAGAAGGATGGACACTTTGGTTTTTGAGGATAATAGGAAGGTGGTCAATGTTAGTTATGGGGTTTGGTTTGTGGGGTAGTTTGAAAGTAGGGTAGGGGCTAATAGGTGTCTTGGAAGAGTTCTTCTCTGCTTCATATTTGAGATGTACTTCATCATTGAGGAGCTACTCATGTAATTTGTTAAAAGTGATTGGGCTTTCATGAATGAGAAGGGTAGAGTAGAGATCCTTATAGTCATCATCTATACCACCAAGGATTTGTAAGATAAACTCTTCATGATCTGGTGAAGTGTTGAACATAATGAATTTGTCAAAAATGGTTCTGATAGATTGCAAATATTTTGTGATTGATTGAGTGCCTTTAGTGAGGTTGTCATAGGTGTTAGCCAAAGTGTTCCAAGCCTCGTGGTAGGTTCGTGTGGACGCAATGAACGAAATGAGAGTGGGAGTGAAAGAGGCAATGATGGCACTAAGGGTGAGTTGATCTTGTCTTAGCCCATAAAGAATATTCAAGATTAGTGGTGTTGTTGAGAAGGGGAGGAGGACATGGACGGGTTCCATCGATAAATCCCATTAAATCATAACCAATGAGGATGACATTAAATTGAAAACACATGATGAGTAGTTTGTTGAATTGAGTTTGGGAGAGACCTAGGTAGCCATGTTGATTAATATGAGAGGTAAAGCATTGTCATAGGGGTTGAGAATGGAGGGACATATTGTAGGAGAAAAGGATGTGTTTGAAAAGGTGGGAAAGAGAGATTGATTTTGTGTGGTTTCAACCATTTGAGAAATTTCGCCTATGAAAGCTTAGAAATGCTTTTATACCATAAAGCAAATACAATAAGATGAAGAAATTATGAAATGGTCTCTAGCATCTATTGATGAAGTTTTTGTATGATATATACTTATCTTAGTATGTAGGCAAACTAAAACTACCAAAAATAAGAATAGGAAATTGTTAGCCCAAGGGTTCTCTTAAGTAAGTTTTGATGATAACAAATCATGGTTAGTTCACTAACGGGTTCAAAATCGAGATGAGTTTCAGGTGCTAATTGAGAATTTCAAATGGAAAATCAAAATGATTATCAAAGAACTAAAAAGGTGCATGAAAATCTTTCAAGCTTAGGAATCCTTGTAAATTGTCGACTTAGGTACTCTTAGGGTGTCAAATTCAATTCATTTATGTTTTTCATAACTCGGTTTTAAGCCTTAAAAAGTATATTTTTATAAACTTGAGTTTTTACTTCAAAACCTTAGGCAAAAACCTTGCAACTAAGTTTTATAAAGGTGTTTTAAGTTGTTGCCTAAGTGTTAGAAAGAATCGGATTGAAAAAAGATAGGTTTTCAGGTGAAAATTGGCTAAGCTTAACTAGTTAAGTTGATTGGGAACTGGTCAAATCGGTTACCCTTTCCCTATCAAGGGGTGCACCAACCTTTTTTCTTTTCCAAAAAGGTTGTTTTCCCAGTCAAAAGGAACCCTTTCTCGGTCGAGAGACTCCTCTTCCCAATCAAGGTCCAATCAAGTCCTTAATGGTCACCTATAGTGCATTTAATACCTAACGGTTAGTCAACCGAACAAGTCGGAGTTCGATTGAGAAAGGCCAATGGGAGTGAGTCCTTTTTGGTGCTCAATGCTAGAAATCTATAAATTGAGAGTTCCAATTCATTAATGAGACAAAAAAAACACTTGTTATTAACTCCTTACCTACATGTTTCTTACATTTAAATCTCTCATTTCTCTTTTGGTGCATTAAACTTTCATTTGCAAATCATCCTAGTGCACCCTTGTCGCTCATCCTAGATTCCATTATACTTGTTCATTAAGTATGCTAGGCCGAATGTTCTTTCATTCACATTTATTGAAGAAAGAATTTGAGTGTTAAGTGCTTCAAGTTGAGGTATACTTGAAGAGAACTTGTAGTACCCATTAGGTTTGAAATCTAAGTGAAGGATTGGAAGCATGATTAAAGTTAGTGGAACCCTCACTCGAGAAGAGCTTGAGGAGAGTGGACGTAGACAAGATTGACCGAACCACTATAAAATAAATTTTTGCTTTCTTTATTCTCTTATCTTTTTACTTTCCTTGCTATATCATTGTTTGTTAAGAGAATTTCTGAAATTTTTTTGAAAAACCTAATTCACCCCTCTCTCTTGGTTCTTTAATCAAAATTAATCTTGTTTCACATAAATGAACTAAAATAAAGGATATACACACTATAAAAAAATAAGAAAAGGAAACTAACTAAAATAAAGAATATACTAATTACAATCCTATGAGTTTCATATTTGATTGACTTTCCTTATTATTTTAAAGATGGGCAGTAGTTTGTCAAGTTATATAGAGATAAGATTTTAAAGGAATAACTTATTGAGAAATTAGTACTTCAACATTTATCATACAAGTACAATTGATAAAAACATTATTAGTTTAAAGAGATTTTAGTATATTCACTTTTGAACATAGTCTCTAAATTATAACAATTAAAAGAGGTCATTTAAGGCCAATTTAAAAATATAAGACAGAAACCTTTTAATTAAGGATGAAAATAAGACTAATTTTTTTTAGTATTTACCCATAATATGATAAGTTTGAAATAAAAATAAATGGGTTAAGATAAAATTTGAAAATTTTCTTTTGAAAGTAGAGTCAAATTTGAAAATGTGCATAATTTGTTTCCCTATTTGCATATTTGTAAGTTTTTACATTTGTTTGCTTTCGGGCCTGTATCTCTCCACATGCGAGTATGATGTCACATATGAGGAAGGATGTTAAGAGTATGATATGCATATTGAACCCAAATCCTACTAGCCTAAACTTTTAGGAAAATTAGTAGTTCAACATGTTAAAAAGCATAATATACATGGTTGGGCCTAAATCTTGTAAGCTTAAACTTTTAATAAAATTGGTGGTTAAACATGGTATCATAGCTTGTATTGGTAGGAGGTTTCGTCTTTGAGTTGTCTTTCCGCAATTTGTATATTTGTAAATCCAAAAAGGGTTATTTGCACATTTGGATTTGTTTGCCTACAGGCTTGTTCATATTTCTCCCCTGTTTGTGTCTATCATGTCTATCTCTCTCCCCCGTTTGTTTGTCTCTCCACGGCCAAGCATGATGTGCATATTAAACCCAAATTTTGTTAGCTTAAGCTTTTTAAGTAAATTCAAATCTTGCAAGCTTAAGGTTTTAGGAAAATTGGTGTTCAACAAATATTACCTTCCCAATGCGGTTGAGCTCCAACTCTTGCATTTCCTCGAGACCTAGCTCCAACTCTTGGATTTCCTCTGAAAACACCAACATATCCTCTTTTACTTTCTACTGTACCAAGTAGCTATGTGGAGCTGATATCAAGTCTGAACTAGTTACGTGACTCATATCAAATTGTGACCTTGTCTATCTCTCTATCGTGTCTATTTATCTCTCCACTTACAAATTCTCTCTCCTATCTATCCATCTTCATGCGAGTTCTGTTCCTTGTCTATTTATCTCTCCACATGCGGGTAGGAGGCCACATGTGGAGGAAGGGTGTTAAAGAGCATGATATACATTAAACCTAAATCTTACAAGTTTAAGCTTTTAAGAAAATTGATATTTTGACAAATATTACCTTTCCTGTGCGATTGAGCTTTGACTCTTGCATTTCCTTGGGACCTCTACTTTCTACTCATGCCAAGCAACTACGTGAGACTGACATCAAATTGTGAGCCTAATCAAAATGCATCCTAACAAATTCCGCACCACCGTTGTCATCAGATTTCTCACATATTTGCAGAGGAAATGAGTTAAAAAGCAAGATTTGAAAGTGGTTCATGCTTGTTTTATTTCTCCAAAACTAAGTTCATAGGATATGCATAGTACATTTTTTTTTCACTTGAATCCACCAATGCTCTCACGTAGTCTTATTTTTCACTTGAATCCGCCAGCTCTCTCGCATGGTCTTAGCTGGATATTTTAATATTTTATTTTTTTGTACAGTGAAAGTTAGAAATTTCTCTTATACATTTCGAGTGTAATGTTGAAATTTTAATCTTGACTCATAATATATAATATAATATAATATAATTCGATGAAAATTTATGTTAATTTGATTTTTTTTAAAATTTTTCACTTTTTGACATGTATAAATAAAAAATTATTTTTTATAAAAATAAATTATAAAAATTATAATATTTATTTATAAATACAATTTAAATTAAAAAAAATTGGAAAAAAATAATGGTCAACACAATTAACCTCCAAGCAACAAAACGATTGCTTATATTAAAGTTGTTTTTCTAATATTAAAATTTGGAAAAAAAATGTTAAAAAAAAAACCTATTTTCCAAATTCTCAAAATAAAATTTTATTTTTAAAAACACTTGAGAACTATTTTGATTAAAACAACCCTCTCAAACTAGTTTGATAAGTACCAAAGACATCTGAAATCTTAACAGACTTGGGATGAAAAACTAACGAGCAATAGAGATATAATCTTATTTACAGAACTCCCAGCCAGCAAAATTGGATGAGATTGTTACAGCAGAAGCTCTGATTTTGATTTCATCTGCCATGTCTCCTAATGAAACTTTCTCATATAAGCTAACAGGAACTGTTAAATCAAAGCAAATAAATCACTCTACTGATATTCGAGTTTTATTTACCAGTGTGAGGTCCTCCATGCTGTTTTCCCATTGCCGTTAGCCGGGAAATCCACCATTGTTGTGTCCTAAGTTTCATCAACAGGCTCCTGGTTTCTGAAATATCAGGCACATTAGTAAAGATAGGAGGCAAAGGAACACCTTATTCCAGTTGGGTATTTCAGTAGAAGAGATTTTGATCGAGAATGGAATCCTTACCATAAACGGAAAGATAAGCTAAAATGAATTTGTATTCCTATAAATGGACTCAAAATTGTTTAATATATAGACACACTGCTTGAATCTCTGGCAAATCTACAGATACAAGCCTGCCACACAGGTTTTGCCATATATAGACAAGTAACACTAGATTTTCAAAGTTCACGATGATCTGGGAAAGGATATCAAACAATATGACATCCATAGGAATCCCATTCTAGACAGTGAGATACTACAAGAAAATGTAAGAGAAAAATAAATAAAATGAAACAATACCCATGTTAGTAAAAGGATTGCCATCTCGTGTCACCCAACTTTTTTTTTCTCTCCAGGTTAGATGTGTGTCTTCTGTTAGACCGTTTCCATGTTGTCCCCATCATGGGTGTCGCCGTTTTCTTTGCTCAACTTGGATTTTGATAACGTGAAGGAATTTTGTCTGGGAGATGTTTTGTTTGGTAACTGCTGCGGTTTGAGCAAATTGAGATACGTGTAGACTGACATTCCAGCAAGGGCTGTGGTTGCTCCACAGATACTAATTGTGCCTGGGTTAGAACCAAAGAGAAAGAAACCACCTAGAAGAATGACACATGTTTTGAACTGCCCGAGAACAACATGTGTTGTGGCAGAAGTTGCCCTGTGAAATATAAGAGAAAGAGAGATGAGAAGCAGAAAATGAGAACCAAGCCAATAGGTGGCAAACACAGAACTCTTGTCCAAATAAATGTCAAGAAAATAAAGTTTTTCACCTTAAGTACATGAAATTTGATGCATTTATCTCACTAACAAGGGAGTTAAAATGAATATAAAGGAAGGATAAACAATCATAACTAATTGTTTTTTGATAAAATGGAACATTACAAACATAAGCAGAAAACATAAGACCGAGTTCTGCTATTTCTTGTTTGTAAACAAAAATGCAGCTGATTGAAAAATGAAGCTGTCATAGGAACATGTTATTCCCATCTGGAATGGTAGCGAAACCAGTCACCCGGGCAAATTAATTCAATTAATGGGGTCAAACCTTCTATCTTCCACATATAGATGATTTGAGCGATACCCTAAACTACTCCTGGTCTCATAGGAAACCAGGAAAAGGAAAAAACCAGAAAAGAAAAAGAATGCAAAGATGAAATCTCCAGTCTTGGCATTACCAAGCTTTCAAAAACCTTAGATCTCAGTACTGCATAGAACATTTATTTGGCTAAAATACTTGGTAACCGACTGAAGAACAGAAGAAACAAATCAGCTATTTCTTCTGTCTTAATTTTATCCTGTTATTTAGGTCTGGTGTCTTGCCATATCATCACTCTAAAGTAAATTTTACAATACAAGGCCACATCAAAGGTTGATTGTCATAGGTCTCTAACCCTTAACTCCACAGTCCACATATCCTAACATGGAAGAGCCTAAGCAATGGATATACTCTTTCATATTTTTATGAAAAGAAGAGAAGGAAAGAAAAAGAAAACCATGAAACAGACATCACTTACCCAAGTGCTAAAGCACCTGACCACTGAAGCAAGAAGCCAAGGACAGCTGACATGAGAATTGCCAATGTGTTATTCAAGTTCCAACCAAAAGAGAGGATGCCTGGGGGATCAAGCCAAGGCATCAACGTCACAAGGAAAAACAAAGTGATCGGCGTGGTCTTCCACATTAGCCTGCTCAAAAATTAACAACATTGGTAAAATGATGGGCTGAAAAAGGAGGAGAAATTCATAAGATCATGTCACGTACGCCAGGGCAGTCCAGTTCTCCTGCTGTTGCAAATTGGACCACAGGATCTTGTTGACTGCACTTGGTATTATCCATGCCAATGCTATACAAGCACCAAAGAAGTGGAATTGCAGATCGGTGACCGTGGCCACAGCAACACCAATGGATACAACAGTAAGTGCAAGCACCTGAATGAACGAAGCCCCAAACAAAGGGAGAAGCAAGAACATTTCATTATTATAAAGAAATAATGCTTTTTAAAACATTGAATTTGAGGAGGATAGTCACTTGTGAGTTATAAATTCTCCATACTTTTCCCCTGTGTTATTTTGATGAGTAAATTCTTTTTCTTTTTATTTGGAATATAAATGGGAATCTCCACATCCCCACCCAAACCTCTTGCAACCCAAGCCAGGCCTCTTAGGCTTGTTCCAAGTGACACATATTGAAATGAAAATTCTAGAATCAATGCATCCAGACTTCCAAAAACACCCTTCATCTTCTAAACTTAGTCTATTAAGGATCAAAATGAGAAGAATGATCAGTCAAAGTTAAGAAATAAGCATGGTAAAGGACTACAATGATAAAATGATGTGGAATATTTTATTTCACCTTTTTTAATGGAATTTTTTTTCTTTTTTCTTTCTTTTTTTTTTTTTCCTTTTTCCTTTTTTCTCTTTCATGTTACATAGAATAGACCCTAAAGCCTTTCCTATCCTCACCCATTTGCTACATGATTCAGACTGCAGGGCTAGTGTGAGAGTAAGCCTTCAAATAGATGTTCCTGTCCAATCATGGTTTTTGATGAAAGACTGCAAAGCAAGAACCATCTACTTAATGGCATGTACATGCCCCACATGTGAGCATTTGTTGCTTAAGCATTGCTTCATTTCTGAGGCTCAACTACCATATACTCCTATCTAGCAACTATACCATCCATATCCAAATTTTATTGCCCCCAGGACAATGTCGCTAAAACAAGTTAGAAAATCCTAGCACTCAGACACCAGTTTCCTATTTGGAAGCTGAAACCAATATTGGATGGATTTAGAACTATACATGACAATAGCTGAAAAAAATATCAAGAGTCAGAATGGTGAAACTATAATGGACTTGAATCAGGGTGCGGTAGTTTTTAGGGGTCCCCTATCTATCCACAGTGCCACTTGTATGAAAACCTCGGACTTGATCGAGATGCCCAGAATATACTGTGATGCCTTTTCCTGCCATATAATTACAGGAAAAGCGTTTTCAAATATAGTTTTCAGAATCCAGGATCTTAAATTAAATTATTGGCCTGAAAAATATTTGCACACAAACTCTGGATGTCAGTACATGAGTGATTCAGTGCTATCTCCCAAGATGTCAGTACTTGTGCGGTTCACTGATGTCCTAAATCCAATTTTTTAGATATTATTAAGAACTCTACAGAAATTATTTCTCTCCAAGCAATGCCTTTTGGCCAAACAAATCTATTAGGCAAGACACATAGTTTTAGGTTCATAGTTGGACTTATACCCACAAACTATTTCTCAAAGATTCAAATAGCATGAATATAACTTTCTATTTCATAGTTTTAGGTACATTATATTTCTCCTGTTAAATATAAATTTCTATTTTAGCATGAATATATATCGAACCTGCAATACATTTTTATGAACATGTACAAGTGGAAGTTGATATAATAAATTAGTTAGGGAGCAGTTACCTTCTGGCAAGAAACTCTCTTCGCAAACAAAATGAATTCTGCTAGTACGATTGTCGGTGTTACAGCTATCTTAGCCATCTGATAAAAACCCACACTGAAAATATAGATATTAAAACTTTAAGAATGTAAATTGGGAATTTATCATTGCAGCAAACAGGGATGCCACATCTCACCTATTATACTTTAAGCTAACATTAGCAAGGCCGTTAGAGAGAGACATTACGATGCCAAGAGACAGTAAGGAAGAGAAAGGAGTCGACTTTGAGGGAGGAGCCGCAGGTAGCATAGACAAAGCATTGAGAATAGCCATTAACAGCCAGCTCAAAGTATAATGAATGAAAGTGAGAAAAATGGGATAATTGAATCCGACTCTACCAAGCACCTAAGAAAAAAAAAGAAGGAAACAAAACAAAGCAAAAACAGTTATATAGAAGCCCATTATTCAATAGCTGCAAGGCGGTAAATAATCAGATTCTATTGAAAGAAAATTTATATACATACGAACCAATTTGTTCATCAAGATAATACCAACAGAAACCAAGAAATTGAATGTAAGAGCAACACTGGGGCCACATATGCGTTGCTGCTGACGCTTTGCACCTTCAGATGACCGCAACTCATTAAACAGAGAAGCCCGCAGCTCTTCCATAGCTTTTCCTGGACCAATGGGAGAAAATGAAGACAAATCAACAAACACAGAAGCAAACAATTGGAAGAAACGGTCATTCTAGTTTACACATTTGTACTTGGAAAATACACACAAAGACAAACATATAAATACATATACAGACAGACAACTAAATACATGTACAGGCAGACATCATTTACATATTCAAGCTACGATATTCTGCTCAAAATCTTAATCATTCAAAATCCTAAGAAATAATCCACTAGCAATCCTCCTATTACTTCTTAGATGGACACTGCCCTGATCATTTCAAGCCATAAAACTCACATCAGGCAGATAATCATTTTCCAATACATTAAATGGTTGAATGGACAATTGAAACTCAAAGCCAACTACTGTACAAAACCTTAATTTAGTACTCAAATAACTAAGGCTGCTTGGAACTGTTAAGAGAGGAAAAAAAATAGATATTCTAATCCAATTGACAAAATGGACCAATGAGTAACAAAGAATGAAAATCCAATGGTACGACTTTCATACAGTTTTCCATATGATAACCAAACAAGAGCCCAATCAAAAACCACTTCACGAAATCTAAAAGAAAATTATTTAACAAAACCAAAAAAAAAAATAAAAACAAAACAAAACAAAACTGATAACATTAAAATTCCTTGAATATGATCACAAAATAGTAGCAGATGCGCCTGCAAGGAAGAGAAAGATCAGCTAGGAAACATGCATGCTTTGTTTGGTTGCTAAGAAAATAAAATAAACGAAATTAGAAAGCTCCACTCAACAGCTAATTCAATTTTACCACAAAAAAGCAAGAAGAAAAACAAAACCCATACATTTCTTTTTCTCTCTTATTTTCTCACTAAACAATCAAAACATAGAGCAGCAACAGGAATTTCCTATCAAAACCGTTCCATTACCCATAATCCTTAAATTCCCGAACCAGATCAAAGACCCAGAAAAACCCATGTCACAAATCAGAGAAAGGAACTACTATTGCCCGACCCATGAAGCTGCATTGCAAGATCACAAACCCCAAAAACCCTAACTAACCCAAAAAAAAAAAAAAAAACCCACAAAATCAAAACAAGAAAACAAAAAACAAAAAAGGAAAGTGGACAACACTTACCCTTTTCACCAGCATCACTGTCCTTGCGCTTGAGAATCTTCCTCACATCTTTCCTAATCAAGAAATTCAGCATTTTTCTGCTGCACAGCATCCCTCAATTGCAACAAGCTTCCGGAACCCAGCTCCCAAAAATTGCTCAAGAAATGAGAAACTGGATTTGAACTCTTTCTGGCCCAAAAAAAGGAGTGATGACGGTGGGGCTTGATAAGAATAGAGTAGAATGTAGGCTAGTAGAGCTGCGCTGATAGCGGAAAATGGAAGTTTGTGAGGGGAAAGGAAGTGGTGGGGACGGAGAAAATTGAGGAAATCACGGATACAACACGCCGACAGTTCGAATCGGATAATCAAAATACATCTAAAATTGTAGAGAATTAAAAAAAAAAAAACTTTTATTTGGGAATTGATGTCATTTTCTTGGCATGGAAAACGGAAAATCTGTAAAATCAAAATTTTCCCTTTTGAAAATTTTAAAACAAAATTAATAGTATTTATTATGAATTAAAAATCTGAAATTTTTTTCTTAATAAAGATTATTAAATGGAAAATAAGGCATGAGAGTTGTTTTCTAATTTCAATGTTTTAAAATTTAAAATTTAAAATTAAATATGCTAGAAAAAAATTAAATAAATATTTTTCAGTATCCCTCATGTGGGATTGTTCCATGAGGATATTAAATTTATTTTTTTAATACTTTATTTTTTTAATTTTAATTGAATGATAAATAAATAAATAAATAAAAAGATAAAATGGGCCCCACTATACATGCCATTGGACCGCTGTGGCCTGCAAATGAGCGTATGACACAATATGAATATTTTGGCTTTTCCTTGTGAAAATGACACCAATTTTTTTTTTTTTTTTTTAAGTTAGTGTGAATTTTTCTCAAAATTATCCTTGAAAATTTCCAGATTAAATCCTAGAATTTTAATCTCAAATATTTTAATTTTTTAAATGCATTACCAAAAAAAATAAGGTTATAAAATGACTATTGGGAGTCACTTTTACCGTTACAAAGCCCACATCAATCAACTTCAATGGTGTAAGTTTCTATTTCTATTTTAATTTTTTTTTTAACTTTTTCCTGAAAATAAGATTAGCTCATACGAAAAAGGAAAAAAAAATCCAAAAAAACCGTGGTTTATTTTTTATGGTAGTTGAAGTCTTGAAGATAACTTTTAACTTTAATTTTAAAAACAGAAACGAGAAATAGAAGGGCCCGTTTTTCCATCTTTTTTTTAAACTTGTTTTTAAAAATTATTTTTTATTTTTAAAAATTATATTTTATTTTTTAATGTAAAAATAATTTAAACAACTTTTATAAAACATAGCCAAGGACTTATATTTTGTTTTTGTTTTTAAAAACCAATAAAAGTAACTCTTACTTATTTTTAAATTTTTTTTATTTTACTTTATTTTTAAAATTTAAAAAAAAAAACAATTGTGAATAAGTTATTAGAAATTTTTAAAAATAATTTTTTATTTTTAAAAACTAAAAATTATTTTTAAATCACATGGCCAAACTGGCTCAAAATATCTACATTTCTTATGTGATTGATCCTATATTTAGAAACTATATAGTAAAAATATGTGTATTAGAAACTAAAGCAAATTTTAGCAATTTCAAAATTTGAAGCAAATAAAAATATGCTTCTAAAAATACATTTGGTAATATTTTTATTATAAATATTTTTAGTGAAAATATATTTATCTAAAAACATTTTTAAGAGAATTATCTATTAAATGTATTTTCAAAAAAGTATTTCTAATAATTTTTCTATCATATAAATAATTTTTTAAAATTTTAAAAGTGTTTCATGAATATTATCAAATATCTATTTTTTTTTAAAAAAAAAACACTTTTTAAACCAAAAACACGTTTCTATAATCACTACAAACATATTTTAAAACATAAAAGGTTCATTATCATGCTAACTATTAATGTTTTTAATTATCGTCTCATAATTATCATTATCATTTTTATTATATTAATTTATTTATCTTACACATGTATTTTCATTTTTTTTTGGATAATATAGAATTAAACCATCATCTTTTGGTACAATAAAATTTAAAGAAAAAAGAAAGAAAATGACATAATGGAACAATTCGAAGAAAAAAAACAGGGGGGTAAAGTGGACAAATTTTCTATTAACAACCCAACAAAATCTCAATCTTAGTCTATCTTTTTGGAAAATCAATGTGATAGAGATAATGAAAAGAATTGGGATGGTAATAAAATAAGGGGGTAGGGCAATGTTGATGCTTGCAAGCTAAGCTTCTGAGTTGTTAAAAAAAATCATCGAGGCTCATTGAAAAGTAGCAAAATTTACCTTTCCCAAACCACTTTTCACTGGTATGGTTGGTCATCACTATGGTATGGGATACCATTTAAGTATTTGAATGGGATGATTCATGGATGTAATTTTTAATCTCAACCAATTTGAAATTTACCCAAATAACTTTCCAATTTGCAGCTCATTTTCAATTTTGTATGCATATCCAAATTGGTGATGTATCCTCTACAAGAAAAACATTATGTCACCACTCTAATTCCTCAAATAGTGTGCTCCATAGAATCTTGATTAATTGCATGGTAGCTAGCTGATGCTTACTCCCCAACTACCATTAAATTTTGGCTTTGTGTAAACCATACCAAATTGAGAATTTTCCTTCACTTCTACTCCTTTTATTCTGTTTTTTGATAATAAAATTAATGATCAATTCTTAAACCAAACTAGCCAAGCTTGTAGATAAGATTCCACCATAAGTGGTGAAAAAAACAGTCCATTTAGGTGGAATGTGTAGATTAAAAAATGTTTGATTTGAACTTAAAACGGGTATTTTCATTTTTCTTGTATGTTTTTCTTTCTTACATTTTCTCCCAAATTTCTGGAACCAAATATAATCATAAGAAATTTTTTGGATTAATTAAATTATTTGATTTGTTAATTAGCAAAAAAACAATAGCAACATTAATTAACATATGATTCATGATCTAGGATTGTTTCTGTTCTAAGTATGGTGATTAATGTAGGTAAAATTATGCAGGTTTTTTCCAAATATATGCAAGAAAGCAGTAGAAAAAGAAATAGAGTGAAGATTAGGAAAGTAAGAAAAAACTAGCTAGCTGATGCATACTCCCCAACTACCATTAAATTTTGGCTTTGTGTAAACCATACCAAATTGAGAATTTTCCTTTACTTCTACTCTTTCTTTTATTCTGTTTTTTTTTATAATGAGATGAATTATCAATTGTTATACCAAACTAACTCAAGCTTGTAAATAAGATTCCACTATAAGTGACTAAAAAGTGGACCCATTTAGGTCTAATTTGTGGATTAGAAAAGGTTTGATTCTAAAAAGTGACTAAAAAATGGGTCATATTTATAAAATAGCAATTTGGATAGATTCAACCGAGCTTGTAATCAACCCGATCCCAACTTAAGAAACATTAATTCAATTTAATGTAGACTTCTAATTCAAGATACTTAACTCAATTTTATTTTTTAATGCTCAAGTTAAGCTCATATTAGTTAGGTTGATTCAATCAAAATACGGTTGTCTTGAACCTATTTATAATGATTTTTATTTTTTAATTTATTTATATATATTCACACTTTTAAGATGATAACCAAAATAGTAAAATGAAATATATGTGATATTATCACATTTTAACATTTTTTCATTAAAAATTTAAACAAAAATATAAAATTTCTATTATTGTTGAAAATAATATAAATTATTAAAATTATAGAAATATTAATGGAATTGAGGTTAGGCTCATTTATTGGAACCTTGGCACAAGCTCAACTTGAATTGAGTTAGGCTTGAAAAAATTTAAGTTCACCTTTCAAATCTACTTAAATGATGATGGCTTCTTTTAAGAGTATTGATTTATCTGCATTTATTGTTTTACTAAAAAATAAAGTGGGAAGCAATTTTTATTTAATTAAATTCTTTAAAATGTCAAAATTATTCTTAATTTAAAAACAAAAAAGGAAAAAACATTTTTAAGATCCACTTCACTATCCAAAAAGACTACTCCCACAATTTTTATCTAATTGTTGTAAAACAAGGACAAATATAATGCAAATCAAAGTAGTAGAGATAAAATATATCTTACTTTGATATATAATATGGAAGAAGGAATCAAATAAGAGAATTGAGAAAGTGAAAGAGAGAGAGTGAGAGAGAATGAGAGGAAGAGCTTTCTTTCTTTCTCGGGATGATTTTACATGGGAGGGTAAGAAGCCTTTTATAGGCTTCATAATATGAACTCCCATTACTCATCTTAAAGATGAGTAAATGGAGTTCATAATGACCATCAATGTGGTCATTCATTTCCCTTAATTTACAACACTCCCCCTTGGATGACCACCATATTAAAAGAATATGCCTCATTAAAACCTTGTTAGTAAAAAACCCTATAGGAAAAACCTAGCGAAGGAAAAAGAGTACAATATTCTTTTCTTGGTATATTAGGACTGCCTCGTTAAAAACCTTGCCAGTAAAACCCAGTAGGACAAAACCTGGACGAAGGAAAAAAGAGTACAATACACTAACACCCTTTTACAAGCATACTCCCCCTCATATCGATATCCTTGAGTTGACGCATTCCAATCTTGTGTATTAACTTCTTGAATGTTGAAGTTGGCAATGATTTTGTGAATAAATCTGCTAGATTATCACTTGAGCGTATTTGTTGCACATCAATTTCACCACTCTTCTGGAGTTCATGTGTATAAAAGAATTTTGGTGAAATGTGTTTAGTTCTATCTCCTTTAATATAACCCCCTGTTATTTGTGCAATGCATGCAACATTATCTTCAAATAATGTTGTTGGGTCATCTTTGATAGAGGAGAGTCCACATGATTCCCGAATATGTTGGATCATAGATCTTAGCCATATACATTCACGACTTGCTTCATGAATTGCCAGTATTTCTGAATGATTTGA
This sequence comes from Vitis vinifera, assembly GCF_030704535.1. Classification (NCBI taxonomy): domain Eukaryota; kingdom Viridiplantae; phylum Streptophyta; class Magnoliopsida; order Vitales; family Vitaceae; genus Vitis; species Vitis vinifera. The sequence continues at coordinate 18,036,240 of NC_081815.1, read as the reverse complement.
TGATGTGGCTACCATTGTTTGTTTGACAGATCTCCATGAAATAGCAGTACCATTGTAATTAAACACATACCCTGTTTGTGACCTGCCTTTATGTGGATCTGAAAGATAGCCTGCATCTGCATATCCAAGCAATTGTTGCTTTGATTCCCTTGAGTAAAATAAACCCATATCAGTAGTTCCGCGAAGATAACGCAATATATGTTTGATACCATTCCAATGTCTTCGAGTTGGAGAGGAACTGTATCTTGCTAATAAATTGACAGAAAAAGCAATGTCTGGACGTGTACAATTGGCAAGATACATAAGTGCACCAATAGCACTAAGATATGGTACTTCAGGACCAAGTAACTCTTCATCCTTTTCGCAAGGACGAAATGGGTCATTTTTCACATCAAGTGATCGGACAACCATTGGAGAACTTAAAGGATGCGCTTTATCCATATAAAAAGCTTCAAAACTTTCTTAATGTATGTTGATTGATGTACTAAAACTCCATTTGGAAAATGCTCGATCTGCAGGCCGAGACAAAATTTTGTTTTTCCAAGATCTTTCATCTCAAATTCCTTTTTCAAGTAATTTGTTGTTCTTGTGAGCTCTTCAGGAGTTCCAACAAGATTTAAGTCATCAACATACACTGCAATAATTGCAAATCCGGTTTCTGATTTCTTAATGAAAATGCATGGGCATATAGGGTTATTCACATACCCTTCTTTTAGCAAGTATTCGCTAAGGCGATTGTACCACATGCGTCCAGATTGCTTTAATCCATACAAGGATCGTTGTAACTTGATTGAGTACATGCTACGAGGCTTTGTATTATTTGCATCAGGCAATTTAAATCCTTCAGGGATTTTCATGTATATATCATTATCCATGGATCCGTATAAATATGCTGTAATAACATCCATGAGACGCATATCCAGTCCTTCTGAGACTGCCAAACTAATTAAGAAACGAAATGTGATTGCGTCCATGACGGGAGAATATGTTTCCTCATAGTCAACACCAGGTCTCTGCGAGAAACCTTGTGCCACTAATCGCGCTTTATATCTTATGATCTCATTATTCTCATTGCGCTTTCGTACAAATACCCATTTGTACCCAACAGGCTTTACATCTTCAGGTGTTTGGACTACAGGTCCAAAAACTTCTCGTTTTGTTAATGAGTTTAATTCTGCCTGTATAGCTTCTTTCCATTTTGGCCAATCATTTCTATGTCGACATTCTTCCACATTTCGTGGTTCGGGATCTTCATCATTTCTTATGATATCAAAGGCCACTTGGAAAGCAAAAATATTGTTAATAACAATATTATTTCGATCCCATTTTTCTCCCGTTTGTACATAACTTACTGAGATCTCACAATTTTCAGGTACCTGTGCCTCTTCAGGGGCTTCTCGTTCAATATGTGGATCTTCAGGGGTTTCTTGTTCAATATGTGCCTCTTCGGGGGCTTCTTGTTCAATATGTACCTCTTCAGGGGCTTTCTGCATTATTTGTGCCTCTTCTAGGGCTATAGATTTATCAATTTTAAACTGATCAGTCATTTTGATGGCCTCTTCTAGAGTGCTAAGTTTTTCTTGGGTTCTCCTCTTCCGGGGAGTTACATCCTTTGAGCCGACAGGTCTACCACGCTTCAGGCGTATCTTAGATTCATTTGTTAACTGTCCTACAGGGACATCAATCCGTGCTGGAGTATTTGCAGCCGGGATATGTGACTTTGTCACTTTCTTTGTATCAATGAATGCATCTGGTAATTGATTTGCAAGATTTTGCAAATGAATGATCCTTTGAACTTCTAGTTCACATTGATTTGTACGAGGATCAAGATGGGTCATAGTAGATGTCTTCCAACTAATTTCTCGTCGTTCTTCAGGAATCGACTTTTCTCTCCCTAATGATGGGAAAACACTCTCATTAAAATGACAATCCGCAAAGCGGGCTGTAAAAACATCGCCTGTCAAAGGTTCAAGATATCTTATGATAGATGGAGAATCAAAACCTACATAAACCCCAAGTCTTCGTTGGGGACCCATTTTAGTGCGTTGTGTAGGTGCAATTGGTACATATACTGCACAACCAAAGATTCGTAAGTGAGAGATATTTGGTTGTTTTCCAAGCACAAGTTGTGAAGGGGAGTATTCATGGTAAGTTGTAGGTCGGATACGGACTAAAGCTGCAGCATGCATAATAGCATGTCCCCAGGCGGAAGTAGGTAATTTGGTTTTCATTAGTAATGGTCGAGCTATTAATTGGAGACGTTTGATGAAGGATTCTGCTAAACCATTCTGGGTATGGGTATGAGCAACAGGATGCTCAATATTTATCCCTACTGACATGCAATAGTCAATGAATGTTTGAGAAGTAAATTCACCAGTATTATCAAGACGTATTGTCTTAATTGGATAATCTGGAAATTGTGCTCGTAATCTGATTATTTGTGCAAGGAGTCTAGCAAAGGCTACGTTACGTGTAGAAAGGAGACAAACATGTGACCACCTAGTAGAAGCATCTATTAAGATCATAAAATAACGGAATGGTCCACATGGTGGATGGATATGTCCACATATGTCCCCATGTATTCTTTCTAAAAAGATTGGTGACTCAGATATGACTTTAGTAAAAGATGGTCTGATTATCAATTTACCTTGTGAGCAGGCAGCACATGAGTATTCATTGGGCGAAAGAATCTTCTGGTTCTTTAGTGGATGCCCATGTGAGTGTTCGATTATTCGACGCATCATTGAAGACCCTGGGTGACCTAGCCTGTCATGCCAAAGGACAAAAACTTTTGGGTCGTTGAACTTCTGGTTCACGACAACATATGATTCAATAGGCTTTATAGTTGTATGATACAACCCAGAGGAAAAAGCCGGGAGTTTTTCCATTATAAGCTTCTGGCCAGATATAATGGAAGTAATATAAAGATATTCTACATTATCTTCATTCATAGTTTCAATATGATATCCATTTCTGCGGATATCTTTAAAACTGAGCAAATTTCTTCTGGATTTGCTAGAATATAACGCGTCATTTATATGGAATCTAGTTCCATTTGGCAATGTTATGTTTGCTCTTCCAGAGCCTTCAACTAAGTTTGTAGTACCAGATATGGTACTTACATTAGCTTTTATTAATGTCAATTCGAGGAAATATCTTTTATCTCGAAGAATTGTGTGCGTGGTCGCACAGTCTGCGAGACATACATCATCCTCATTCATCTTGAGACCAAATAACACATGGATTTCAGATATAACAAAAAAAAACAAGGCATAATGTAAATAACAAAGTAAATAAGATGTAAATATAAGACATAATAATATATTATTTTATATATCGAGTAACATTAATCAATGCTAATTTTTTCATCATTTATCAAATGGTCTGTTTTTTCATTGGGACCTCCAAAGAAATCAATGTCATAGTAGGTTAGGTCCAATCCATCACCATCGGTAAAGTTCATCTCTATCTCTTTTCCTTTAGCTTTTATTGATGCTTGGTAAAGGTCGACCAAATGTTTGGGCGTACGACAGGTACGCGACCAATGCCCCTTCATACCACATCTATAACAATTATTCTCATGGTTCTTAGGAGGTTTATCTTGTAAACGCTTCCCATTTTCTTGTATTGTCTCATTATTGTTCCACTTCTGGTGGTGCAATGAGGCTTTCATTTTCTGAGAATTATTACTATAAGAACCATGGTATCGGGGATTTCTTCCACGACCACGACCACGTCCTCGTCCTCGTCCACGTCCACGAGTTTGGGACGATATTGCATTCACTTCAGGGAATGGTTCAGATCCAGTTGGACGAGACTGGTGATTTCTCATCAAAAGCTCATTATTTTGTTCAGCAACAAGAAGACATGATATTAATTCAGAATATTTTGTAAATCTACGCTCTCGATATTGCTGCTGCAGGAGCACATTTGAGGCATGAAACGTAGTAAAAGTTTTCTCTAACATGTCTTCCTCTGTGATTTTTTCTCCACACAGCTTTAATTGAGAGCTGATTTTGAAAAGTGCAGAGTTGTATTCACTAACAGTTTTAAAATCTTGCAACCTTAGGTGCATCCAATCATATCGAGCTTTTGGGAGAATCACAGTTTTCTGGTGGTCATATCTTTCTTTCAAATTACTCCATAGAGTAAAAGGGTCCTTTACCGTAAGATACTCATTTTTTAAACCTTCATGGAGGTGATGGCGAAGGAAAATCAATGCTTTTGCGCGATCCTGCAGGGATGCTTGATTTCCTTGTTTGATCGTAGCTCCAAGGTTCATTGCATCAAGATGTAATTCAACATCAAGGATCCAAGATAGATAGTTCTTTCCCGAAATGTCAAGTGCCACAAATTCGAGTTTTGTGATATTCGACATTGTCAAATAACTTCATATATATGACAAAACAATATTATTAAAATCAGTTATAATAACTTGATAGCATTGGTATAACTTTGATTATAAACAAAATCAAATAATTTGTTTATAACTTTTAACAATATATAACAAAACAAATCAACAATAATATAAATATGTAAAATTTTATTCTATATAAATAACTTCAAGTTTAAGATACGAGAATTACCTTCAGAGCAATTCGTGCTGATAACGTGTTGTAAAACAAGGACAAATATAATGCAAATCAAAGTAGTAGAGATAAAATATATCTTACTTTGATATATAATATGGAAGAAGGAATCAAATAAGAGAATTGAGAAAGTGAAAGAGAGAGAGTGAGAGAGAATGAGAGGAAGAGCTTTCTTTCTTTCTCGGGATGATTTTACATGGGAGGGTAAGAAGCCTTTTATAGGCTTCATAATATGAACTCTCATTACTCATCTTAAAGATGAGTAAATGGAGTTCATAATGACCATCAATGTGGTCATTCATTTCCCTTAATTTACAACACTAATTAAATTCTTAAAAATATTAAAATTATCCTTAATTTTAATAAATAAATAAATAAATTTAATATCCACTTCACTATCCAAAGAGATTACCCCACAAATTTTATCTAATTAAATTATTTAAAATATCAAAATTCTCCTTAATTTTAATAAATAAAAAAAACATTTTTAAGATCCACTTCACTATCCAAAGTGACTACTCCCACAATTTTTATTTAATTAAATTCTTTAAAATATCAAAATTATCCTTAATTTTAATAAATAAAAGTAATATTTTAAAGATTTACTTCACTATCCAAAAAGACTACTCCACAATTTTTTATATAATTAAATTCTTAAAAATATCAAAATTATCTTTAATTTTAATTTTTTAAAAAAACATTTTAAGATCCACTTCACTATCAAAAAGACTACTCCCACAATTTTTATTTAATTAAATTCTTTAAAATATCAAAATTATCCTTAATTTTAACAAAAAAAAAATTTAATATCCACTTCACTATCCAAAAAGATTACTCCCACAATTTTTATTTAATTAAAATCTTTAAAATATCAAAATTATCCTTAATTTTAATAAATTTAAAAAAAAAACATTTTTAAGATCCACTTCACTATCCAAAAAGATTACTCCCACAATTTTTACTTAATTAAAATCTTTAAAATATCAAAATTATCCTTAATTTTAATAAATTAAAAAAAAAACATTTTTAAGATCCACTTCACTATCCAAAAAGACTACCTCACAGTTTTTATCTAATTAAATTCTTTAAAATATCAAAATTATCCTTAATTTTAATAAAAAGAAACATTTTTAAGATCCACTTCACTATCCAACTCCCACAATTTTTATTTAATAATATTCTTTAAAATATCAAAATTATCCTAAATTTTAATTAAAAAAAAAAACATTTTTAAGATCCCATGCTTCATGCATCAACTCATGTGGACTCACACTTGCCCTTGATATCTAACAGGACCACTCTTGGAAGAAAGCTCAGACAAGGAAGATTTTGAGATGATGATTCCAAAATTAGCTCTGGAACTTCCATTACATCAAAATTTCCATGCCAAAACTGCAACTAGGTCCTCCTCAAATTTGGAAGGTTCTCACCATACTTGCCTGTTTTCTATCACTTTTCGGTATCATTTTTGTCTCTAGCCATGTGATGTTGCTCCTCTATGTTCAGTACTTTCATTAGTAAAAGCTACAAACTAATTAGTGACGAACAACCTGGACCATTGATAATCGAATGTCCAAAAATTTTATTCATGGATTGTAATGGAAGTCATCAACAAGCACGTAACAATTAAGACCAACATATATAGATGGTACACCGAATGATGGTGGCTTTGAGCTTAAGGCAACGACTCCATTCCCAAGCAAAACTAGCATTGACCTACGTAAATATTTCAGGCTCTAGTTTAGTTCAGTTTCTAAATTACTAGCATTGTCTACTTTTTTGCTTCAGATCTCCATTCCCAACCAAAACTTCAGTTTTTTTTTTTTTTTCACCATCCAACCTTTCAGCTTCAGTATGTATATTTTTTTCACTTTGTCAACAATCTTTGTTTTGTTATCTTTCAGTTGTTCATCCTGTGATTTTGGGGGAAAAAAAAAACTTTTTCCACTAATGTTTTTGTCATTTCTTATTCAAATATTCAGCAAATTTTCTTTAAGCAGAAAGTTAAATTGCTCTATTTTCATGCTTTTGGCCTCATTATCATTTTCAATGGACACTCAATATTCCCTTTTCAATACAAGCCTTCATCATATTCAATTTCTCACCCTTCAATCGTTTTAGCTCATTGTTTGACCCTTTGATTCACTTTCTTGCAAACCCACTATTTCCTTTACTATTAGGTTCAAAATGGTGCTCTTTGTGTTGTTCATGTGTCGTTAAAAGATCAACTAATGGATGCTTTGCCAAAACCATTACATTGTAGTCACTTTTTTTTTTTTTCTCAAGATCAAGATTGGAATCTCCAATCGTAGCTCCACCTTTAGGGGGCATCTTAGAAAAAGTTAATGTTTATTATTAATATTTATCTATTATTAGTTTAAATTATAATAGAAGATAGAGTTTGAATTAAAGTAGAAAATAAACTCAAACACTTTTAAATTAGAATAAATGATAGAGTTTGAATTAGTATAGAAAATAGAGTCAAATATTATTTGTATATAATATTCATCCTTCATAAGGGTATACTATAATTTCTCAATCTTCTTCTTTCACTATATGAAGATGGCATTATTCTTGACGAGGTGACTCCATCTAGCTTATGTGTTGAAGACAACTATTTTCATGGTTTTTATATAGGTTGTCTTGATGGTCTACAATATTGAAGTTAATTTTGTTAAGGAACGTGATATGTATATATAAGCACAAATCCTGTAAGTATAAACTTTTAGAAAAATTGGTAGTTCAATATGGTATCAAAACTTGGTTTGGTGAAAGGTCTTAGGTTTGATCCTCCTCTTGTTTGTTTGCCTCATTTAAACCTTGTCTAACTTTAATTTAAGGTTATGTCATCCTAAGATGCTGCTAAATGGAAGGATTTTATTAACGTCCATAAATGATAAATCATGGATTTTATTAACGTCCATAAATGATAAATCATGGATTGAACCGTTGAATAAGAAAAAATTGGGTGTTATCATATAACTTTGTATCAACTAAGTTCATGAGTTGGAAACATTTGTCATAGGGTAAACCACCACTTCTTAAAGCCCCTGATTCTACCATAGAGTCTAATGATAGGCAATAACTTTCTCTCAAATACAACTTACAACTTTTATCATACCGTGCTTCTCAAAATCTCAAAAGATGCTGAGTTCAAATCTTGTGAGTTCAAGCTTTTAGGGAAATTGGTAGTTGAACATATTTATATGAACTTGTAAAGTCATTGATATATGCTCTTGGTATTGCGAGAATTGTTGTTTCTGTTGGAGAAAAGATGACTTGGTCATCGGGAAGAGTATGGTTTAGTAAAAAAAGGTAACATGTTGAGGAAGTTGGACTCCATGGGAGTTCTAAATATAATCACTCATCACTCATCACTCATCATTATCAATGTTGTTTGGGATCCTCATCCATTACTGTTGCTCTCGTTAAACTACAAATTTAATCCAAAAATCAAAGTCAATTCCCTTTACTTCTATAGTGGTTCACTAAATGAGAAAACAAGAGGTAAAATTTGAGTTCATGAGCTTTCAAAACAAACGTTTGATAATTATTTTAAAAAAACAAAAGGATAGAAAAATATATTTTACAACCAGCAAATACTTGTTTTTCCATTCTTAAAGTAAAAAAACATTCTATTCTTAAAATAAAAAAAAATGGTATTTTATAGAACATATTTTAGTTATTTTCAATTATTTTTTTAAAGAATGTATAAAAAAATGATGGGACAAGTACGAAGAACAGTTCTAAATAGAGATAAATATGAAGCATAATTTAAAATAAAACATTACTTATAAAATTTATTTATTTTTAAAAAAAATTGTAAATATAGAAAATAAGTTGTAAACATTCCAAGTTTTCAAATAGACTTTTTTTTTTTAGAAAAAAATTGCATAAAATTGTTTTTAAAAACTATTATTTTAACAGATTTCTAAAAAGTTACTAAGCAACCCTAAGGTTCTTGTGATATATTATATTACGTATAGTTAATTTTGGTTTTTCGGATTTCGGGACGATACTAAGGAAAAGAAAAGAAAAATGTAAAATAATAGTTTTTTTATATAAAAATAATTTATTAAAATTAAATGCATTTTTTATTTTTCACTTTCTTTTTTTTTTTTTTTTTCTTGTCATTTCTCTCAAAATTTCTCAAACCAAAAATAGTTATAAGAAATATGTCTAGGTTAATTAAACTATTTGATTTTGTATTACACACAAAAATCATCAAATTAACTAATCACGAGAAATAATACGATATAAATTTAAATAAATTAACAAATGATCATTTCCTAATTTTCAAATGATCATTTTATTAAAAATCTTAATAGAAAGACCTATTTTACGTAAAAGGTAAAGTTAATGTTATTTTTTGAGAAAAATGCTTGTTAGTTATATTGAGACAATGACGTAGAAGGTGATTTCATGACTTAGGCCTTGAACAATTTTTGTTAATTTAATTTAAGCTATTTAAAAATAATGGTGAAGTAAAAGCTTTAGGGAGATTCATCCTTTCCCCATTTAAATAAAATATCCAAACCTTTTTTTTAAAACCTAGTTGGTTAAGGTGAACATTGAAAAATGTTTGTTAAAAAGTGTCTCAAATTTTTAATTAGTACTCTCATTTCTTTTTATTAACGGAAGCTTTAATGCAAACAACATTAGATCCAGAACAAGATAAAACAATAACACATACGATACACAAGGTTTTAATGTGGTTCGACCAACCATACATACATCTATGGATAAGAGATAATATTTCCACTATACAATAAAGAATATTACAAAGAAGAGAACCACATACAATATCTCATGTTTCCTTACTTCTTATATTCATACTTACCACGAACCCCTTCACTTTATTGGGTATCTTCCGTTCTTTTTCTCATCTTTATTCACCTCATATAGTTTGTATTTCTTGTTTTTTCTCACATCTCTATCCACTTCATGTAACATTTACAAAGCCATTTTCATCTCATAACCTTTTCCTCGACCTAAAATATTTATAGATATATTTCTAATAACTTTCTTTATTGTATAAAGAAATATAATATTACTATAATATATCAACTTTGTAAATATTCTATATAATATTCTTTAAAAAAATGAATCTTTACTAATTAGAAATTTGAGACACTTCCCAAGTCCCTGTAAATGATACATAGTCTTGGGTTCGAATTCTGCCATTAATGATGATATATTGAATTTATTCGACTTTAGTTATTGCGGGACAGTGAGCATCTCGAGGTTTAAGTCCTCACGAAGAGTTTAAAAGGCTTAGCCATGAAAGGTTGCTCGGCTATCAAGACCCATTTATATTATTATTATTGTCTAAAAAATAAATCCTAAAAATAAGGAAACAAAAAACATCATCACATTGTGATGCGGTCAACATTTTTCACTTTCAAATAGAAAGCCATATTTATTCCTTTTTTTTCCCCACTATTTTTACTTTTTCTATAAGCTTGAAATGTGTTCACATCTCATAGTGGGAATAAAAGCATTATTCTTTCTATAAAAATAAATTAGAGCTACATGGATGGTTAGGAGGAAATCAGGAACAAGCATTTTTTTATCGGGCTATTACTTCCACATAGGTATTCTATATATTTTATTTTTGTTTTAGTATTGAGTCAACATCACATATACTAAAAACCCATTTGATAGTAATTTTAGAAAGTATTTTTAAATTTTTTAACACTTCAAAACTTCTATCATTCAAATATTAAAAAGATTAAAAATATTCTAATTTTCTAAAAATCAATTACAACTATATCCTTTTCAAATATTTTTGGGTTTATTGATGTGTCTAACACCTTCCCACTAAGTAAATCCTATATGGGAATCCATAATTGTTTTATGGACTTTATTTTTCTATTTTTTTAGAATAAATGAATAAATAAAATAAGAAACAATTTTAAATAAAATAATCAATAAAAAACAAATTTCAAAAAATAAACCACTAAAATTGGTTTGCAAACCAAAAGGATTCAATCCATAAAATGATGACTCCACAAATCGTGAGTCAATAAATCAGTTCATCAATGACTATGCTTACTTCTATAATTTCATCATTGAAAGACAAGATGTACATAAAAAGTGTTTGATTTTTATTTTTTCTAAATAATGAAAATATTAAAAAATAATCCACTCAACAAAATTCTTCAAAAATGGTATGGTTGGTCATCACTATGGTATGGGATACCATTTAAGTATTTGAATGGGATGATTCATGGATGTAATTTTTAATCTCAACCAATTTGAAATTTACCCAAATAACTTTCCAATTTGCAGCTCATTTTCAATTTTGTATGCATATCCAAATTGGTGATGTATCCTCTACAAGAAAAACATTATGTCACCACTCTAATTCCTCAAATAGTGTGCTCCATAGAATCTTGATTAATTGCATGGTAGCTAGCTGATGCTTACTCCCCAACTACCATTAAATTTTGGCTTTGTGTAAACCATACCAAATTGAGAATTTTCCTTCACTTCTACTCCTTTTATTCTGTTTTTTGATAATAAAATTAATGATCAATTCTTAAACCAAACTAGCCAAGCTTGTAGATAAGATTCCACCATAAGTGGTGAAAAAAACAGTCCATTTAGGTGGAATGTGTAGATTAAAAAATGTTTGATTTGAACTTAAAACGGGTATTTTCATTTTTCTTGTATGTTTTTCTTTCTTACATTTTCTCCCAAATTTCTGGAACCAAATATAATCATAAGAAATTTTTTGGATTAATTAAATTATTTGATTTGTTAATTAGCAAAAAAACAATAGCAACATTAATTAACATATGATTCATGATCTAGGATTGTTTCTGTTCTAAGTATGGTGATTAATGTAGGTAAAATTATGCAGGTTTTTTCCAAATATATGCAAGAAAGCAGTAGAAAAAGAAATAGAGTGAAGATTAGGAAAGTAAGAAAAAACCAATTAATTTTTTTTTTATTTTAAATTATTGGTCATGTTTTATCCTTTATATTGAATAACCAATATTTTTCAAAATCGACAAATCATTAAATTGAAAAAGTTATCAATTCACAGTTTAATTGTCATAACAATCAACCACGGTCCAACTAGTAAGGTTATAAATATATAATTGATATATTATTAAAATTAAAAATGGTTATAAAAATTTTAAGTATATATATAAAGAAAATAAAAATCAATAATATTTATTTTTTTATTTTTAATATCATCAAATAAATATATAGATATATTAATATTTTAACATTTTATTAAATAAAACATATATAATATTTAAATGTGAAGATATTTATTAAAATTTAATTAATTTTACCTATATATTAAAATTTATATGGCTATTATTTTATTATTTTAAAAAATATTATATTATTTTAGTTCTATTATTTACACTTTCATTATTATAAAAATTTTGAAAAGAATTATGTTGTATTATTTTTTGGTTTGCAATACTAAATACAAGTTAAAAAGTAGCCCAGTGGAATTGCAAACATTGCAAGAAGCATGAGGTCCAACAGATAGTTGGGCTTCTAAGATTGAGGCCCATTAAGGCTGGCCCGTTTTGACAAAAATTAAAGGGGATCCAAGGTAGAACCAGCAAACTGGTTCATCGAGTCGATGGTTCAACCACCGGTTTGTCAATTCAATGACGGTTTGATAACTATCCTGGCTTAGATGGTGACCCGGATCAGACTCTGCCTATCTATGAAAGAAAATGGTGAAAATTGCAGATGAATGAATATTAAGGATATCATTGCTCTTCAATAAGAATTTTGAGTAGTAGTGTTAAGACTATATGGTGTTTTTTTTTTCTAGAAAACATTGCAAACGATTTTTTAATACTATAAATAATTTTTTATATTTTTAAAAGTATTTCTTAAAATTTGTCAAATACTTAACTTTTTTTTTTTAAAAAAAAACATTTTTTAAATTAAAAACACTTTTTAGAATCATTGTTAAATTACCTCTTGACCCAACATGTTTAAGACTAAATTAACTTATTTATTTAAAATTAAATTTTAAATAAATCAAATGTATGTTAAATATGTTATAAGTTAGCTTTAGGTTAACCAACATGATTACTTAAATTGGTTAATTAGGAAAATGTAAGTAGACTAAAAAACAACATGTTTATTAAACAAGTCATCCAAATCGATACAAATTTGACTCAAATATCAATACATTTAATCTAACTCTACAAAAATTGTGTTAGACTTGAGTTTTGTTGACAAATCACGTCAAACTTTGCCACCTTGCTCTTACATAAAAAGGAATATTTCTCAAATTATAATCAATGTATTTTTACTTTTTCAAATAATTAAAAGAAAATTAATATTTATTCATAATTTTAATTATATAAATATTTCTTCTTCCTTTTTTATTTATTTATTTATGAAAATAATCTTCAAATTGATAAATGGTAGTTTTTTCCATTCATACTTTCATTCGTTCATGTACAGAGTATATATAGAGGCTAATCACCATTCTAAGAATGGGAAGGAATGATACAAGGAAAGAATGATATAAGGAAATAACAACTAATATCCTAATATCTCAACTTTCCTAATATCTCAATATTCCTAATATCTCAATATTCTTAATATCTCAACTTTCCTAATATTTAAACATTCCTAATATCTCAACACTAAATAATATAAGGAAAGAATGATATACGGAAAGCATTCCTAATATCTCAACACTCCCCCTCAAGTTGGTGCATAGATGTCACACATGCCCAACTTGTCTAAAAATTTTGAGAACACTTGACTTGAGACAGCTTTGGTGAGGATATCGGCCAATTGATCTTCTGATCGAATTTTAGGCAATTCCACAATCTTATCATCCAACTTTTCCTTAATGAAGAATCTATCCACCTAAACATGCTTTGTACGATCATGTTGTACTGGATTATGAGCAATGTCACATGCGGCTTTATTGTCACAAAACAATCGGATTGGTTGCCTAGATAGGTAACCTAAATCCTGTAAGAGAAGTCTTAGCCATAATGCCTCACAAAGTCCTAGAGTCATACCTCTAAATTCTGCTTCTACACTTGAACGAGCGACGACATTCTGCTTCTTACTTTTCCATGTCACAAGATTACCACCTACAAAGGTAAAGTAACCAGATGTAGATCGCCTATCATCCACTGCACCGGCCCAATCAGCATCAGTATATACTTCTATACTCTGATAATTAACATTTTTAGCGAACAAAATTCCCTTCCCAGGAGCATTCTTCAAATACCTCAAAATACGCATAACTGCATTCATATGTTGCTCTCCAGGATTATGCATGTATTGACTCATTACACTCAATGCATAAGCAAAATCTGGTCTTGTATGAGCTAAGTACATTAATCTCCCCACAAGTTTCTGATATCTTCCCTTATCGGTTGATACTTGATTAGGCTCAACACACAATTTCAGACCTTCTTCTATTGGTGTATTAATAGGTTGACATTCCGACATTCCAGTCTCCTGTAAAAGATCTAAGGCATACTTTCTTTAAGACAGAAAAATTCCTTCACTTGATCGAGAAACTTCAATCCCAAGAAAGTATTTCAGATGACCTAGATATTTCATTTCGAATTCTCTAGATAGATAATTTTGCAGAGCTTTTCTTTCTTCGAGATCATTTCCTGTAACTACCATGTCATCCACATATACGATGAGTGCGGTAATCTTACCATGTTGCTTTTTCAGGAACAAAGTGTGATCTGAATTACTTTGACGATAGCAAAAAGCTTTCATTGACTTTGTGAACCTTCCAAACCATGCTCTTGGGGATTGCTTCAACCCATATAATGACTTCTTCAATTTGCACACCTTCTGACATTGCTTTTCTGACACCATGCATCCTGGTGGAAGATCCATATATACTTCTTCAGATAACTCGCCATGCAAAAATGCATTTTTCACATCGAACTATTGTAATGGCCAATCTAGGTTTGCAGCTAAAGACAGTAATACTCGAACTGTGTTGATCTTAGCTACAGGTGCAAATGTCTCTGTGTAGTCAATTCCATAAGTTTAAGTGTACCCTTTTGCTACCAGTCTTGCTTTAAATTGTTCAATACTACCATCTGCCTTGTACTTCACAGTATAGATCCAACGACACCCAACTGGCTTCTTTCCTAGTGGACATTCTACGAGTTCCCATGTTTTATTCTTCTGCAATGATTTCATCTCTTCATTCATAGCTGCTTTCCACCTTGGGTCAGCTAAGGCTTCCTGCACATTGTTAGGAATAACTACAGTAGATAATTGATTTACAAATGACTTATTTGATTTAGACAAACGATGGTTAGACACATAGTTGCTCATAGGATATTTGACTTTGGTAGACAATTCAGGTTCATATGTGGGTTTAGAAATACCTCTATTATGACGGTGTGGTAACCGTTTCATGAATGAATCAGGTTCCAAATTAAGAACACCTTCAACAGACGACGATTGGTTTGGTATTTCAGTGAAGACATCTTCAGACCCAAATTGTTGACCACTCATATCCAACTCACCCACTTCTTGGTTCATTAGTTTAGATTGTCCAGATTCATTCTCCTCAGAGATATGATAATCATAATCGAGAGTCTGAATTTCCTTATGGTACTTCCCCTGAAGTTCAGACTCAGATGAAAAATACATCGAATCTTCATGAAACACCATATCCATTGTAATATACATTTGTCGAGTTGGAGGATGGTAACATCGATATCCCTTTTTGTGCAATGCATATCCAACAAACACACATTGCAATGCATGAGAAGTTAACTTGGTGCGTTGGTTTTTGTGTATATGCACAAATGCCACACAACCAAAAACACGAGGAGGTAGATTTGGGACAGTTGGGGCAACTACGGCATTAGTAAGAGCTTGGAGAGGTGTTTGGAAGTTAATTGAGCTGGAAGGTACCCGATTGATCAAGTATGCGGTAGATGTGATTGCTTCTCCCAAATAAGATATCGGTGTTTTTGCTGCTATCAAGGAAGCATGAACAACCTCTAACAAGTGCCGATTTTTCCATTCAGCGACTCCATTTTGCTGGGGTGTATTGGAACAAGTAGTCTGATGAATGATGTCATGTCCTTCCAAATACTTTTGAAGATCAGAACTTTGATATTCTCCACCATTATCACTACGCAGAACCCGAACCTTTGCATTGTACTGAGTTTCAATCATTTTATGAAAATTTTGAAACAACAAGTTCACTTCATCTTTGGTCTTCATCAAGTATAACCATGTCATTCTGGTACAATCATCAATAAAAGTAACAAACCAATGTGAGCCACTCAAAGTTGGGACTTTGGATGGGCCCCAAACATCAGAATGTATAACCATAAAAGGAAACGGACTTTTGCTCAAAATTAACGGAAACGAAACACGATGACTTTTAGCCAATTCACAAATATCACAACGGAAATCAGAAATATCACTATTTGCAAACAAGCTAGGAAACAATTTTTTCAAATAACCAAAGGAAGCATGTCCCAGACGTCGATGCCACAACCAAATTTCAGACTTTTTCTTCTCCCCCTCAGATCCATCTGCCATCAAAGTTTGTTGCAACTTATTTGAATCCTTTGACTGCAAGTCCAAATAATAGAGTTTTCCCCACTTAATACCACAACCAATCGTCTGTCTTGTTTGGATGTCCTTAATCACACAAAATTCAGGCCAAAAAATGACAATACAAGATAAGGCTGCGGTGATTTGAGAAACTGATAAAAGATTGTAATCTAAAGATGGAACAACTAAAATAGAATCCAAATTCAAAGTATCAGTAAGAGTTAAGGATCCTTCCCCAATGACTGGGGTTGTGTTACCATTGGCTGTGGAAACAATTTTTTGTGAGGAAGGTCTAAGGGGTGAAACCTGTCTAGAATCAAAAGTCATATGATCTGTAGCACCAGAATCAATTATCCATGTACTATTAGTAACAGGTGTAAAAGTATTTAAAAACTTACCACCATGATCTGTAGCGGCTACCAATGCAGAGGCTTTCTCAGCAACATTAGCCTCTGTTTTTATTTCGGCAACAGTTGCAATCGAGGTTTTCTTGGAATCCTTCTTTCGTTGATCACGATTATTATTATTAATAACAAAGTGTTGATAACCTAAACGTGATCTAAAGGTCCATGGTTCAAACCCTCGGTTCCTCATTGTTTTCTTGGTCATACCAAGAGTCGTTGCTTTGAAATTGTGGGATATCCAGATTGGTGGGATCAATCTTATTGCAGTGAGTGCATTTGAAGGTTGACTTATCAATATTAGGGCTTGTCTTAGGATGGATGATCGTTGTCGGACTACCATAACGACAAAATATCCAGGATTTCAGTTCCATGGCTCTGATACCATCTTCAAATTGATAAATGGTAGTTTTTTCCATTCATACTTTCATTCGTTCATGTACAGAGTATATATAGAGGGTAATCACCATTCTAAGAATGGGAAGGAATGATACAAGGAAAGAATGATATAAGGAAATAATAACTAATATCCTAATATCTCAACTTCCCTAATATCTCAACTTTCCTAATATTTAAACATTTCTAATATCTCAACACTAAATAATATAAGGAAAGAATGGTATATGGAAAGCATTCCTAATATCTCAACAAATAATACTAATTATCGCGGGATACCGCCAATTAACGCTACACATTGATGGAGTCAAAGCTCAATAATGGGTTATCCATTTACCATTAGGCAAACTTGTCCTTTGTTTATTTATCATGCACCACACACACACACACACACACATACATATATATATATATAAAAGTTTTCATATACACAAAATATTAAAACAATTTTTTAAACAACGAATTAATTATAATTATTTTATAAATAAATAAAAATTTTCATTTAATTAAGTAGCAAAATTTTTCATTATTATTAATATATTAATTAAATATTAAAAAATTATACATTTATTATCATTAAATACAATTAAATTAAATATATCATAATTTTAACATTAAATATATTTTAAAATTAAACATATTATAATCAAATATCACAATATTATTATTGAATAATATTTTATGTAATTTAATAATCAATATACACTTATTTATATATATATATATTCAACAAAATAATTTTAAATGTCTATTATACTTTTAATTTCATTTATAACAGTTTTGTTTTATATTTTCAAAAGTTTTGATCAATTTTAGGTCAATCGATATTTTGTGTCAAAATATCGATATATTTAATATATCCGTAAAATCAAACTATTGATATATTCATGATTATTAATATTTTTATCTTTGATTAAGACTACCAACTTTGCTTACTAAGGACGTCACTAGTGATGACCACAGAAAATATACGGACCAAAGAGATCTAAAATTATCATTCATTCAAAATATCCAAACATGCAAATACACTTCATCAGTCTCAAATCTCAATCATTCTGCCCTATCCTCTTCTTTCATCGAGTGAGCTTCCGTCAACAAACCAGAAAGGGTAGACAACAATGGAGGTCACCAATAAATATGTAACAGTGAAGACCCACATCGATGGATCATCACCTCAGGAATCCGACTTTGAGCTCAAGACTGCGGCTTTAAATCTATCTGTGGAGCCGGGTTCGAAAGATGTGATAGTGAAAAATCTCTATGTTTCCATCGATCCGTACCAGATCAATCGAATGAAGAGAGTTTGCTCTTCGCAGAAACTTGTTAGTACTGCAGATGGCATAACTCCTGGCCAGGTGAGCTCGTCAGGGTGTAAATCTGTTTTTAGATTTTTCTTTGGGATTTGGTCTCACATGGTTGACTAATTATTTCAGATCAAGGTTAGACAAAAATAGTCTATGATTTTATTCTTTGAACATTTCATACTATTTTAGTATAAAGGCAAAGAAGACAAACTTTTATTTTTCTATGATGTAGAAGAGTTTGGATATCACTTTATAGGTAAAATCATCTTAATTTTTTTAAAAAATAAACTACAAAAATGAATTTTTGATGAACTTTCACTTGCGTCTCAATTTAACTTTCAAATAATATTTCAAACAATATTAATCCTCAATTATGCTTAAGTATCAAATAAGTCATTGGAATAAGAATTTTCGTAAAAAAAAAATGGATGAAAAATTCTGTGTTAAACACTGAAATAAATTGAATATATTCAAATATATAGTATAAAACTTCTTGTGATCATATACGTGTTCTTTACATTAGGGTTTGTTTGACAATTATTTTAAAAAATAGTCTTTAAAAACTATTTTATAGACAAAAAATTCTTCTTAAAGACCTTAACTGTTTTTAATATTTTAAAATATATTTTGGAAATAAATTTTATGAATGGTGTTTTATTTTTAATCATTTTATGTGTTTGTATAATTACTTTTTAAAACACTTTTCACAAAACAAATTAAATGAAAAGATATTCTCTATAAATATCCTATTTTTATTCTTAAAAATAGAAAATAGAAAACCAAAAACAATTTTTGGTTGTTAAATATATTTTCCTTATTTTTTGTTTTGAAAAATAGAATATTGTTTTCGAAAATAGTTATCAAACGAATGTTTAATTTTTATTTTTTTTTGCAAAAATAATTTTTGTTTAAAAAGGTTTTAGGAACTAAATTGAAACACCCTCCATCTTGAAAAAATGGGTAGAGCTTTACATAAAATTTATAAATATAAAAGATATGTATTTTCTTGAAGTCTCCAAAAATCCCAACAATTGTGGAGTTCCTGCTTGATGTTCTTCAGTTGGCCAGCATAGTCTAAGAAGTAACTAATAAAAATGTACAGGCCATTAGTGCTCATGGTCTTGGGAGAGTTGTGGCTTCTGGAAACCCTGAGTTTGAGAAGGATGATTTAGTTGTGGGGCTTATCAATTGGGAAGAGTATACCATCGTCAAAGGAGGTAACATCTTGAGGAAGTTGGATCCCATGGGATTTCCTCTCTCTTACCACCTTGGAGTTCTCGGTAAGTTTGCTCTTTTATTCTTGCAAAAATTTATCATGACATCATTCTTAGGCAAGTGTTTTTAAATTTTCGAACTTAGTGGAATTGAAAACTAGTGTTGATTGCAGGACTTAGTGGGCTAACAGCGTATGCCGGTTTCGTCGAAGTATGTAAACCTAAGAAGGGGGAGAAAGTGTTTGTATCAGCTGCTTGTGGATCAGTTGGAAATTTGGTGGGACAATATGCCAAGCTCTTCGGCTGTCATGTTGTGGGCTGTGCTGGAACAAAACAAAAGGCTAGCTTCTTCCACTTCTCCTTCTCTATATATCAAACCATATTCTTATACGATTTTGTCAAAAAATTGAATTATAGGTTGAGTTGCTAAAAGGGAAGCTTGGTTTTGATGACGCATTCAACTACAAGGAGGAAACCGATCTAAAGTCTACTCTCAAAAGGTAATTGTAGTAACATTGTTAGGTTGTAATAATCATGCTCTTAAATTTGAGGATGGGTCATCCAAATGATAGTTATTAAAACAAGTTTAGAAGGTATGATATTATTTCGGGATTTATCGGTATTTTTACCACTAGACCAAGTTTACTTTTGTAAATAAGTGTTCACACTAAATATGTAATTAAAACTTCATTATTAAAAAATAAAAGAATAATTAATTCTAATTATTTTATTTTAAATTATATTTAATTGATTAATAAAAGTATAAAAACCAATATTATAATTTTCTTAACAAGGCTTTTTATATCATTTATATGATAATTAAATATAAAAATATAAATATTAAAATATCATATGCATCATTATTTATTTTATATTATTGAATACATTTAAATTAAATAAATTATAGTTTTAATATTAAATATATCATTATTTATCTCATTAATCCTATTTTAAAAAATTACTATCACTTTACTTTTAAATTTTTTATATTTATCCTTCTAATTTTGAATGTTTTTATTTTAAAATATTAAAAATATAAATTTATTAAAAAAAATTAAAATATATAAAAAATAATAACGAAGTTCTAGTATTTTATAAATTCAAATTAATTTGATAAAATAAATAATAAATTATATATTAAGACCGATATATCTTTACTTACCTATATTTTTCTCCTTAACCATACTTATGTCAATTACATTTATAAAATAACTTTAATATATGCATTCTTACTTATTTTATTATTTTTTGGAGTTTTTCCAAATATTTTCATGAATTTTGAATAATTTTCTTCTTATAGATTTTTTGTCAAAATATCCATCGATAGTTCCAATATATCCATAAAATACAAATACTGATATATCTATATTTATCAATATTTCAAATCTTAGCCATGTGGATAGGTCACCAAATATTATCTCTTAAAATGGGTTAGCAAAGTCTAATATTAAATGTCATAAAATGTCTGAATGCCAATTGATTTTCAAATAAGATATCAAATTTCATAAAAGATTCACTTACTCTCATTGAATATTAATTGGTTTTCAGATGAGATAGTCAAAATCCAATCCAAAAATTGGTACTAGAGTAAGAGTCATGAGTTCAAGTAACTAGAGTGTCATATTAGGTCTCTCTTGAACTAGACTACTGATCACTAAATGTCATCTCTTAGGATAGACTTACGGTGTATGATATCATTGATTTTCAAATAAAATGGTTAAAACCTTATAAATGAAACCATGTGTTCAAAAACTTCATCATAGGAATGGTCATTTAGAAGGTGATTCATTGGTTAATTTGTTCCTATAGATACTTCCCTGATGGGATGGATATATATTTTGATAACGTGGGAGGCAAGATGTTGGAAGCATCGGTGGCTAACATGAATCCCTTTGGTAGAATTGCTGTTTGTGGAATAATCTCGGAATATACAGGGATTGGAGAGCGAGCTGCACCAGATATGATTGATATTGTGTACAAGAGACTCAAGATCCAAGGGTTCTTGGTGATTGATTACTTGAAGGGGATGGATGATTTCATTTCAACAATGTCGAACCACCTCAGCACTGGCAAAATTCATGTACTTGAAGATATATCCCAGGGTGTGGAGAGTATTTCATCTGCTTTCGTAGGACTCTTTCAGGGAGATAATGTTGGGAAAAGGTGGTGAAAGTTGCTGATGAATAAATGCCGACAGAAGACTATTGGATTTTGCTTAAAAAAGGTAGAAAAGTTAAGACAAGATATATTCCTACTTTAATTTTCTTTTCTCAACTTTTTCATAGATAAACCAAATAAAAGGATCGACACACTTCTGATTCTCATATTCACACAAAAAACTTTGCCTTAATCCACTTTGTAAAATAATTAGTTGCTACCAAGAAAAAATATTTTTGACCTAGGGCTTGAGGCAATGGCCATATTATGTTGATTGTCTATCGGGCAAAAGGCCAAGGGCTAGTTATAATTATTCGACATTGATAGTAGTGTACATCTTTGATAGGAGACACAACTCTTAACAAACTAGTGTCTCTTGCTACATATGCATACAAAAGTAACCTTTTAATAATTGTTTTATGTGCTAGTGTAATAACTCATATCCAACCGTATAGATATTGCTTGCTTTGGGTCCAAAGACATCATCATGGCTTCAAAACACATATATATGGTTAAAAGGAAATTATACTTATATAACTCCAAGAACTTTCTCCTTCATCCAATGTGAAATATCATAATCAACCCCCTTCTCTTCCATGTAAATACAACGTTTTCGTTGTGTTCTATAGGATTAATGGGCCAAATAAATTCTCCTATCGATATACTTTTTGTTTTTTGTTTTTAAAATAGAAATTTTTATATAAGAAGTAATAAAAATTTTGCAAAAAAGTTGACTTACCTTATTTATTCTTGAAAATTACTTTCAAAAATTTTAAAATTTGAGATAGTAAAAAAATTTTAATACCTCAATATTTTATATTCAGCTTTTAAAAACTACTAAATTTTCACTATGAACCTCCAAAAGTTTTTATATTAAAAGTTACTACTATTTTTTGTTTTAAAAAATAGAAAATTGGAACTGCATCCAAATAGACACTAAATTAAATAATTTTATGCCTTCAATAATATTAAATAAAAGAAAAATATACACTTTATCAAATCATTCAATTAAGACATGAAAACATAAGTAAAAAAGGTTCAAAATTTTATAAAAACATTTAAAAATTTTAAAGGAATTAGAAAAAGAATTAGAAAAACAACAAGAATTTTCTTTGGAAAATTCCAAGAATTTCCATAAATTTTATAGAAAAAAATCTTGAATTTCCTCAAACAATTAAATAATTCTTTTAATATTTTTCTTTAAATAACTAATATAAATAAATTAAGAGTGATGAATTTTTTTTTGGAAGAATTATCTATAACATGGTAATTAAGTGTCATTGTAGATTCACTTTTATTTAATTAAATATCAAATCCAAAATGTTTAAACATCTAAAAATGGATGAGAAACCATCATTTAAAAAAAAATTATTTAATAGAACATCAAACACAAATTTGTTTTTTGTTTTTAAAATAGAAATTTTTATATAAGGATGAGGATCCCAAACAACAATGATAATGATGAGTGATGAGTTATTAT
Source organism: Vitis vinifera (assembly GCF_030704535.1). NCBI lineage: Eukaryota > Viridiplantae > Streptophyta > Magnoliopsida > Vitales > Vitaceae > Vitis > Vitis vinifera. The sequence goes on along the minus strand of NC_081815.1, from coordinate 18,013,140 downwards.
ATTTAGAACTCCAACTTCTTCAACATGTTACCTCCTTTTACTGAACCATACTCTTCCCGATGACCAAGTCATCTTTTCTCCAACAGAAACGACAATTCTCGAAATACCAAGTGCATATCAATGGCTTTACAAGTCCATATAAATTTGTTCAACTACCAATTTCCCTAAAAGTTTGAACTCACAAGATTTGAACTCAACACCTTTTAAGATTTTGAAAAACACAATATGATAAAAGTTGTAAGTTGTGTTCGAGAGAAAGTTATTGTCTATTGTTAGACTCTATGGTAGAATCAGGGGGCCTAAGAAGTGGTGGTTTACCCTATGGTAAATGTTTCCAATTCATGAACTTAGTTGATATAAAGTTATATGATAATACCCAATTTTTCTAATTCAACTGTTCGATCCATGATTTATCATTTATGGACGTTGATAAAATCCTTTCATTTAGCAGTACCTTAGGATGATATAACCTTAAATTAAGTTTAGGCAAGGTTTAAACAAGGTGTAGTAAGAAACAAAATGCTTTAGGGAGTTGAAAATAAGTATAGAGACAAAGACAAACAAGAAGGGGATTGAAAGACCTTCCATCAAATCAGGTTTTGATACCATATTGAATTACTAATTTTCCTAAAAGTTTACACTAACTGGATTTGAGCTTATATATACATATCACGCTCCTCAACAAAATTAACTTCAATATTGTAGACCATCAAGAAAACCTATATAAAATGTGCTTCCCCCTCAAGTATCGGAGATATAAGCCTAAAAAGTAATGGTGATAGAATGCATCTTATATTAAAGCATATTAGATATACTTTATCTTTAGTTTATGTGCCTCTAACTTATTAGATGGAGAGTATCGTCTTTTAAAATATAGATTATAAGTATACTCCTCTCATTGAAGTCACTTGTTACATATGCTTCTACCAACATTGTTTCATTATCAAGCTTATAACTCGATCAAGTAATGTAAGGTAGTGGAAGATGATGTATACATCAAGTTATGACAAAAGCAAACTAAGCTAGTGAATTGACATCTTGGTTATTTTCTTGGGGCATTGTTGTATTTCTATCTTGAAAAATTTCTACATGATTTCCTTTGGCTTCCATTGGTACTTCAATATCCTAGAATCTTTGACTTCAAATTAGTTTTACACCTACTCAATGACAATCTTAAATTCACTCTAAATCTCAATGTTTTTTACTTGCAACTTGAGTGTCATTTGTCATTCCATGATAAATGATTTATACCTTACTTCATCAAACTCTATTTTCAGTGTTCATTCTAGAATTATCTTATTGGGACTCATTAAAACAATCACCATGCCTAATCTTTTATGCAAAGTGGATCCATTATTCGGGAGGTTCCAAAATCACTCACCAATTTAGAGTCCACCCACTTCAGTCTTCACCTATCTCCAATGCAAAGTTAATCAACACCTAACTTTTTATTGCACATTTATACTTATAGAGAACCTCGAATTCTCCAAGCTCAATTAACCACCTTATCCATTTTCTTAACATGTCAAGATTCTATAGTACTATTCTGAATGGATATTCCATTAAGATTGCCATTGTATAAGTTTGGAAATAAGGATGTAGTTCTCTTACATGAGCAAATGTTTATTTTCTCCAAGGGTGAGTACATTGTCTTTACATCACTAAGAACCTTGCTCATATGATAAATTGACAAATGTAACTAGTTATCTTTCCTAGTAAGAACGATGGTTGTGCTAGATGCCACCAAGTATAAAGGGAGCTTCTCCTCAACCATAGGAAAGGAATAAATTAACAACATTATAACGATGTCTTTAGTTGTTAAAAGGCTTCATCATATCCAAACATCCACTCCAGACTCCACTTCTTACTAAGCAACTTTGTAGAATGGAGAACAACTATATGAACACTTTGATATAAATTTGCTCAAGGTTGTTATTCGATCAATTAAGCATTAAAGACCCTTGACTTTCATGGGAAAGAACATTGCTAATGTTATTTGTATTTGCTCTAGATTTACATTAATCCCTCTTCAGCTTACTATGTAACAAATTTTTTTTGACTCTCAGACCCTAAGAATGTAATTACTAAGGTTGAGTTTCACTTAAAATTTCATCATAATGTTAAAACTTGCCTTTTAAGTCCTACTAATGAGGCCCACTCCTAATATGTTTATTTATTTCTATGTTAATATTAAGGATTTTTATGAGAGTCTAAGTGAAAACTAAAAAACTAATAAAAATCGATTGAAGCTAACAAAAAACATAAAAGCAATTTGATTTTCAACAATCATGAAGCTCAATTCAGTTTAGGAGCTGTGAAAACTGACTTGGTTAATTTGATTTTCAACAATTATAAAGGTTGGGTAATTTTAGCATTATTGAAACTGATTTGGTTGATTTGTTTAAAAGTTTGATTAACCAACACAATTGAATTAAAATGATATTTTAAAACTTACATTTTTATGATTTATAATTACTTAATGATTTATTTAAATATGTTGATCATATTTTGGACTAAATATTTTAAATATGTTTTAGACTTAAAATCCAGATGAATTTTAATTAACCTTTAAAAATCAATTGGGTTGAAGACTTAAATTTGACTTGTATTTGATGGACCGTGTAAATTGATCTAAATTTGATGGACCGTGTAAATACTTTTCCCACTAATGTTTTTGTCATTTCTTATTCAAAATTTCAGCAAAAAGTTTTTAAGCAAAAAGTTAAATTGCTTTATTTTCATGTTTTTGGCTTCATTATCATTTTCAATGGACACTCAACAAGCCTTCATCATATTCAATTTCTCACCCTTCAATTGTTTTAGCTCATTGTTTGACCCTTTGATTCACTTTCTTGCAAAACCACTATTTCCTTTACGATTAGGTTCAAAATGGTGCTCTTTGTGTTGTTCATGTGTCGTTAAAAGATTAACTAATGGATGCTTTGCCAAAACCATTACATTGTAGTTGGTTTTTTTTTTTTTTCTCTCAAGACTAAGATTGGAATCTCCAATCGAAATTCCACCTTTAGGGGGCATGTTAGAAAAAGTTAATGTTTATTCTTAATTTAAATATTAATATTTATCTATTATTAGTTTAAATTATAGTAGAAGATAGAGTTTGAATTAAAGCAGAAGATAAACTCAAACAGTTTTAAATTAGAATAAATGATAGAGTTTGAATTAGTATAAAAAAATATACTCAAATTATTTGTATATAAATATCCATCCTTCATAAGGGTATACTATAATTTCTCAATCTTCTTCTTTCACTATATGAAGATGGCACTATTCTTGATGAGGTGACTCCATCTAGCTTATGTGTTGAAGACAACTATTTTCATGGTTTTTATATAGGTTTTCTTGATGGTCTACAATATTGAAGTTAATTTTGTTAAGGAGCATGATATGTATATATAAGCTCAAATCTAGTTAGTGTAAACTTTTAGGAAAATTAGTAATTCAATATGGTATCAAAACTTGATTTGATGGAAGGTATTTCAATCCCCTTCTTGTTTGTCTTTGTCTCTATACTTATTTTCAACTCCCTGAACCATTTTGTTGCTTACTACACCTCGTTTAAACCTTGCCTAACTTTAATTTAAGGTTATATCGTCCTAAGGTATTGCTAAATGAAAGGATTTTATCAACGTCCATAAATGATAAATCATAGATCAAACAGTTGAATTAGAAAAATTGGGTATTATCATATAACTTCATATCAACTAAGTTCATGAGTTGGAAACATTTACCATAGGGTAAACCACCACTTCTTAGGCCCCTTGATTCTACCATAGAGTCTAACAATAGACAATAACTTTCTCTCGAACACAACTTACAACTTTTATCATATTGTGTTTTTCAATATCTCAAAAGGTGCTAAGTTCAAATCTTGTGAGTTCAAACTTTTAGGGAAATTGGTAGTTGAACAAACTTATATGGACTTGTAAAGCCATTGATATGCTCTTGGTATTTCGAGAATTGTCTTTTCTGTTGGAGAAAAGATGACTTGATCATCGGGAAGAGTATGGTTCAATAAAAGGAGGTAACATGTTGAAGAAGTTGGACTCCATGGGAGTTCTAAATATAATAACTCATCACTCATCATTACCATTGTTGTTTGGGATCCTCATTCTTATATAAAAATTTCTATTTTAAAAACAAAAAACAAATTTGTGTTTGATGTTCTATTAAATATTTTTTTTCAAATGATGGTTTCTCATCAATTTTTAGATGTTTAAACATTTTGGATTTGATATTTAATTAAATAAAAGTGAATCTACAATGACACTTAATTACCATGTTGTAGATTATTCTTCCAAAAAAAAATTCATCACTCTTAATTTATTTATATTAGTTATTTGAAGAAAAATATTAAAAGAATTATTTAATTGTTTGAGGAAATTCAAGATTTTTTTCTATAAAATTTATGGAAATTCTTGAAATTTTCCAAAGAAAATTCTTGTTGTTTTTCTAATTCTTTTTCTAATTCCTTTAAATTTTTTAAATGTTTTTATAAAATTTTGAACCTTCTTTACTTATGTTTTCATGTCTTAATTGAATGATTTGATAAAGTGTATATTTTTCTTTTATTTAATATTGAAGGCATAAAATTATTTAATTTAGTGTCTATTTGGATGTAGTTCCTATTTTCTATTTTTTTTAAACAAAAAATAGTAGTAACTTTTAATATAAAAACTTTTGGAGGTTTATAGTGAAAATTTAGTAGTTTTTAAAAGCTGAATAAAAAATATTGAGGTATTAAAAAATTTTACTATCTCAAATTTTAAAATTTTGAAAGTAATTTTCAAGAATAGATAAGGTAAGTCAAAACTTTTTTGCATAAAAGTTTTTTACTTCTTATATAAAATTTTCTATTTTAAAAACAAAAAACAAAAAGTATATCTGAATGAAGTATTAACTATTTTTATAACTTTGGTTATTGCAGGACACTGAGCACCCCGAGGTTTGGGTCATCACGGAGAGGAATAAAGGCTTAATCATGGAAGGTTGCTCAGCTACCAAAACCCATTTATATTATTATTATTGTCTAAAAAATAAATCCTAAAAATAAGGAAACAAAAAAAATCACATTGTGATGCGTTCAACATTTTTCACTTTCAAATAGAAAGCCATATTTATTCCTTTTTTTTTTCCCACTATTTTTACTTTTTCTATAAGCTTGAAATGTGTTCACATCTCATAGTGGGAATAAAAGCGTTGTTCTTTCTATAAAAATAAATTAGAGCTACATGGATGGTTAGGAGGAAATTAGAAACAAACATTTTTTATTGGGCTATTACTTCCACATAGGCATTCTATTTATTTTATTTTTGTTTTAGTATTGAGTCTTTAGGAAACATCATATATACTAAAAACTCATTTAACAGTAATTTTAAGAAGTATTTTTAAATTTTTTAACATTTAAAAATTTTTATGATTCAAATGTTAAAAAGACTAAAAATGTTCTAATTTTCCAAAAGTCAAATACAACTCTATCATTTTCAAATATTTTCGGATTTATTGATGTCTCTAACACCTTCCCACTAAGTAAATCCCATCTTGGAATCCATTATTATTTTATGAACTTTATTTTTCTATTTTTTTAGAATAAATGAATAAATAAAATAAGAAATAATTTTAAATAAAATAATCAATAAAAAAGAATTTTCAAAAAATAAACCACTGGTTTGCAAACCAAAAGGATTCAGTCCATAAAATGATGACTCCACAAATTGTGAGTCAATAAATCATTTCATCAATGGCTATTCTCACTTATGTAATTTCATCATTGAAGGACAAGATGTACATAAAAAGTGTTTGGTTTTTATTTTTTCTAAATAATGAAAATATTAAAAAATAATTCACTCAACAAAATTCTTCAAAAATGGTATGGTTGGTCATCACTATGGTATGGGATACCATTTAAGTATTTGAATGGGATGATTCATGGATGTAATTTTTAATCTCAACCAATTTGAAATTTACCCAAATAACTTTCCAATTTGCAGCTCATTTTCAATTTTGTATGCTTATCCAAATTGGTGATGTATGCTCTACAAGAAAAACATTATGTCACCACTCTAATTCCTCAAATAGTGTGCTTCATAGAATCTTGATTAATTGCATGGTACCTAATGCTTACTCCCCAACTACCATTAAATTTTGGCTTTGTGAAAACCATACCAAATTGAGAATTTTCCTTCACTTCTACTCCTTTTATTCTGTTTTTTGATTATGCAATTAACAATCAATTCTTAAACCAAACTAGCTCAAGCTTGTACATAAGATTCCACCATAAGTGGCGAAAAAAACGGTCCATTTAGGTGGAATGTGTAGATTAGAAAAGGTTTGATTTTAACTTGAAACAAGTATTTTTCATTTTTCTTGTATGTTTTTCTTTCTTATATTTTTTCTCAAAATTTATGGAACCAAACATAGTCATAAGAAATTTTTTTGGATTAATTGTATTATTTGATTTGTTAGTTAGCAAAAAAACAAGAGCAACATTAATTAACATATGATTCATGATCTAGGATTGTTTATGTTCCAAGTATAGTGACTAGTGTAGGTAAAATTATGCAAGTTTTTTCCAAATATATGCAAGAAAGCAACAGAAAAAGAAATAGAGTGAAGATTAGGAAAGTAAGAAAAATCAATCAATTTTTTTTTAAAAAATTTATTGGTCATGTTTTATCCTTTATATAGAATGACCAATATTTTCAAAACCAACTAGTCATTATTAAATCCAAAAAGTTGTCATTTCATAGTTCAATTGTCATAACAATCAACCACGGTCCAACTAGTAAGGTTATAAATATATAATTTATGTATTATTAAAATTAAAATTACTTATAAAAAATTTAAGTATATAATATAAAGAAAATAAAAATAAATAATATTTAGTTTTTCATTTTTTAATATTATCAAATAAATATATACATATATTAATATTTTAACATTTTATTAAATAAAAGATATATAATATATGTGAAGATATTTATTAAAATTTAATTAATTTTACCTACATATTAAAATTTATATGGCTATTATTTTATTATTTAAAAAAATTATATTATTTACACTTTCATTATTATAAATATTTTGAAAAGAATTATGTTGTATTATTTTTTGGTTTGCAATACTAAATACAAGTTAAAAAGTAGCCCAGTGGAATTGCAAACATTGCAAGAAGCATGAGGTCCAACAGATAGTTGGGCTTCTAAGACTGAGGCCCATTAAGCTGGGCCCGTTTTGACAAAAATTGAAGGGGATTCAAGGTAGAACCAGCAAACTAGTTCATCAAGTCAACGGTTCAACTACTGGTTTGTCAATTCAATGATGGTTTGATAACTATCCTGGCTTAGATGGTGACCCGGATCGGACTCTACCTATCTATGAAAGAAAATGGTGAAAATTGCAGATGGATGAATATTAAGGATATCGATTCCTCTTCAATAAGAATTTTGAGTAGTAGCATTAGGACTATATGGTGTAGTTGGTTTATTTATTTTATTTTATTTTATTTTATTTGTTGTGATTGAAATTTTTAAAAATTGATTTTCAAATCTTAAACTAAAATTTGATTGTTGTTGTGAGTGTTTCACATATGTTGGTAATTCAAGGTCAAAAATTCCCAAATGTACATTTAGCTCGGGTCTTTCGAATCCTCTTTTGGATTACTCGTATAATGAAGTACGATGTGTTGAAAATGTTTAAGAGACTAAGGTATGTAGTTGAGGTGATGGCCAAAGAGATGAAATTTAATCAATATGAAATTTTCAAAATAAGGATTATCTTGATAAAGTTTTTAAAGAATTTTTGGAAGTCTTGGGCAACTTGTTTTTAGCTAAGTATTTTTAATGCTCTATTTCAAGATTGATCCAACTTTTAGAAAGTTGAGAGAAACTTTCATCAATTGGATTGAGGTTTTCATTCAAAGTATTTGATAGTGTTTTTATTCAAAGTGTTTTCTTTAAAAACGTTTTTAGAAAAATCATTTATGAAATGTTTCTCTAGAAAATATTACAAATAATTTTTCAATACTATAAATGATTTTTCAGATTTTTGAAAGTATTTCTTAAAATTTGTCAAATATCTAATTTTTTTTCAAAAACACTTTTTAAGCTAAAAACGTTTTACTTAAATTACTGTCAAATGAACTCTTAATTATATTAGGTCATTCATCAACACCTACCAATTAGGGATTGGATAAGAATAGACAAATGTTAATTTACCCTATTCCAATCATGAAGTATAATGATCTTATCGGATTATGGATGGTAAAAAAGGTCTTATCAAGTAACAAGACTTTTAAGATAGAGGTGAAAATTCACGTACTCAATTAAATAACTTCATTTAAATACAATAAGATTTATAATTTAGTTAAAAGAAGTATTAAAATATGACCTAATTATTGAAAATATATATTCATATATTTATTTAATAATCAAGTCAAGTTTGCTCTCGTTTGAATCAATATGAATTACCTCTCGATGTAATATGTTCATGACTCAATTAACTTATTTATTTAAAATTAAATTTAAAATAGATCAAATGTAGGTTAAATATGTTATAAGTTAGATTTAGGTTAACCAATACAATTATTTAAACTAGTTAATTAAGGAAATGTAAGTAGATTGAAAACTAACGTGTTTATTAAACAGATCATATAAGTCAGTACTTAATTTAAATTTATAAAAATTGTGTTAGGGTCGAATTTTATTGATAGGGCATAGAAAACTTCTCAAATTATAAGTAAAACTTGTTCAATGACAATGATGACTTTTTGGTAATATACATGAAATATATGCTTACAAGACGTTGTTAGAGATTAAGAATTGTATTTTTTCTTTTTCAAATAATTTAAAAAAAATAATACTTTTTCATAATTTTCATTATATAAATGTTTCTTCATTTTTTAATGAAAATAATACTTATTCAGACTACCCATTTTGGCCCGCCTTACTAAGGACATGATGACCACAGAAAATATATGGACCACACAGAGATCTAAAATGGTCTTACATTCAAAATATCCAAACATACAAGGACACTTCATCAGTCTCAATCATTCTGCCCTACGCTTCTCTCATCGAATGAGCGAGCTTCTGTCTAACAAATCTGAAAGGCTAGACAACAATGGAGGTCACCAACAAATATGTAACAGTTAAGACCCACATTGATGGATCATCACCTCAGGAATCCGACTTTGAGCTCAAGACTGCGGCTTTACATCTATCTGTGGAGCCGGGTTCGAAAGATGTGATAGTGAAAAATCTCTATGTTTCCATCGATCCGTACCAGATCAATCGAATGAAGAGAGTTTGCTCTTCGCAGAAACTTGTTAGTACTGCAGATGGCATAACTCCTGGCCAGGTGAGCTCGTCAGGGTGTAAATCTTTTTTAGATTTTTCTTTGGGATTTGGTTTCACATGGTTGACTAATTATTTCAGATCAAGGTTAGACTAAAATAGTCTATGATTTTATTCTTTGAACATTTCATACTATTTTAGTATAAAGGCAAAGAAGACAAACTTTTATTTTTCTATGATGTAGAAGAGTTTGGATATCACTTTATAGGTAAAATCATCTTAATTTTTTTTAAAAATAAACTACAAAAATGAATTTTTGATGAACTTTGACTTGCGGCTCAATTTACTTTCAAATAATATTTCAAACAATATTAATCCTCAATTATGCTTAAGTATCAAATAAGTCATTAGAATAAGAATTTTAGTAAAAAATGGAAAACTTCTAAACATGTATATGCTTGTAACATTAGGGTTTGTTTTGTGTTTTAAAAAACTGTTTTATGATATTTTATAAAATAAAAATTTGTTTGAAACCTGAAATGTTTTTAATATTTTAAAAATAAAATTTATATATTATATTTTATTTTTAATCATTTTATTTTTTGTATAATTATTTTTTAAAATAACTCTCACGGAATAAGTGAAATGAAATAAAAACAGTTAAAAAATATTCTCTATTAATTAACACCATATTATATATTCTTAAGAAAAAAAATAGAAAGCAATTTTTGGTCGTTTAACATGTTTTTCTTGTTTTTTGTTGTTTTTTTGTTTTAAATAATAGAAAATTGTTCTAAAAAATAGTCTTAAACATATCCTTAGTTTTTTTTTTTTTTTCTACCAAAATATATCTATGCTTAAAAAAGTTTTAGGAACTAAATCGAAACACGCTCTCACCTTGAAAAAACGGGTAGACCTTTACATAATTTGATGCTTGAAGTCTCCAAACATTCCAACATTGTGCAGTTCCTGTTTGATGTTCTTCAATTGGCTAGCATAGTCTAAGAGGCAACTAATAAAAATGTGCAGGCCATTAGTGCTAATGGTATTGGGAGAGTTATGGCTTCTGGAAACCCTGAGTTTGAGAAGGATGATTTAGTTGTGGGGCTTATCAATTGGGAAGAGTATACCATCGTCAAAGGAGGTAACACCTTCAGGAAGTTGGATCCCATGGGATTTCCTCTCTCTTACCACCTTGGAGTTCTCGGTATGTTTGCTCCTCTATTCTTGCAAAATCTCTCATCACATCATTCTTAGGCAAAGAGTTTGAATGGTTTGTGATGAACCTCGTAGCAGTCTCAAAACTAATTACCAAACTGCACCAGAATACTCCTCATCTGTATTAGATAATAGTCCAGTTTGTTATTTTGTTATAGCTTAACTAACATACTTGTAAATTGTTACTTAATTATCTTCTCTTCAAAAAATATATAAATAGGTTGTAATAGTGCAGAAAGATATAGAATAATGAAAAGAAAGCTTATTGCAAATCCAATTTCTTATAGTTTGGACCATCATTTTAAATATTCGGGTTCAATTGGGTCAAGAATTTAGGTAATTTCAACTTAGCCTGAGTCTAATTTAATACTTTTTAAAAATACTTATTATAATATATAGCAATATTCATTTTATATGTGCCTTTTTAGTTAATTTTAAAAAATATTAAATTAATTTAATTATATATATAAAACACTATCTCATTTTCTTGTTAAAAAAAATCATTATTAAGAGTTTCAATTCAGCCAAATTCGAAGACGACTATGAAAATTCAATAATTTAAAAAAAATTATAGACTAATTTGATTAATACAATAAATTTGAGTCTTAACTCAAGCAGTCAATTGAGTTTAGTTCAAATTTGACGTGAAGTTAACTTGATTAAGTACCTTTCATTAGAGATCGGGTTCAATTCAAATTAAACTTGAGTTAGTCACAAATCCGATATGATTTAGACAACTTACAACCCCAATTATTATTCTTATCCTTCGTATTTTCAAGTGGAATTGAAAACTAGTGTTGATTGCAGGGCTTAGTGGGCTAACAGCGTATGGCGGTTTCTTCGAAGTATGTAAACCTAAGAAGGGGGAGAAAGTATTTGTATCAGCTGCTTGTGGATCAGTTGGAAATTTGGTGGGACAATATGCCAAGCTCTTCGGCTGCCATGTTGTGGGCTGTGCTGGAACAAAACAAAAGGCTAGCTTCTTCCACTTCTCCTTCACTATATATCAAACCATATTCTTATACAATTCTGTCAAAAAATTGAATTATAGGTTGAGTTGCTAAAAGGGAAGCTCGGTTTTGATGATGCATTCAACTACAAGGAGGAAGCCGATCTGAAGTCTACTCTCAAAAGGTAGTTACAGTAACATTATCAAGGTGTAATAATGATGCTCTTAAATTCGAGGACAGGTAATCCAAATGATAGTTATTAGAACAAGTTTAGAAGGTGTGATATCGAATTTCATAAAATGTTTGATTTACCCTCATTGGATACGGTTTTTAGATGAGATGGTGAAAGTTTGATCAAAAATTCGATAATAGAGTTAGGATCATGGGTTCAAGTCATTGGAGTTTCATCTTGGGTCGCTCTTAAGTTTTGGGATAGGTCGCCAAATATTATTTTTTAAAACAGGTTTGCAAAGTCTAATATTGAATGTCATAAAATGTTTGAATACTAATTGATTTTCAAATAAGATATCAAATTTCATAAAATGTTTGACCTACTCTTATTGAATATTAATTGGTTTTCAGATGAGATAGTTAAAACCCAATCCAAAAATTGGTACTAGAGTAAAAGTCATGAGTTCAAGTAACTAAAGTGTCATATTAGGCCTCTCTTAAACTAGACGACTGGTTACTAAATGTCATCTTTTAGGATAGACTTATGGTGTATGATATCATTGATTTTCAAATGAAATGGTTAAAACCTTATAAATGAAACCATGTGTTCAAAAACTTCATCATAGGAATGGTCATTTGGAAGGTGATTCATTGGTTAATTTGTTCCTATAGGTACTTCCCTGATGGGATTGATATATATTTTGATAACGTGGGAGGCAAGATGTTGGAAGCATCGGTGGCTAACATGAATCCCTTTGGTAGAATTGCTGTTTGTGGAATAATCTCAGAATATACAGGGATTGGAGAGCGAGTTGCACCAGATATGATTGATATTGTGTACAAGAGACTCAAGGTCCAAGGGTTCTTGGTGATTGATTACTTGAAGGGGATGGATGATTTCATTTCAACAATGTCGAATCACCTCAGCACTGACAAAATTCATGTACTTGAAGATATCTCCCAGGGTGTGGAGAGTATTCCATCTGCTTTCGTAGGACTCTTTCGTGGAGATAACGTTGGGAAAAAGGTGGTGAAAGTTGCTGATGAATGAATGCCGAGAGAAGACTATTGGATTTTGCTTAAGAATTTCGAATGTAGTGCTATGTTTCGTCTTTGAATCTTGTGTTTGGTTTCAGGAAAATAAAAAAGAAATGAAAGATAATAATTTTTTTAAATATTTAAAGTAGAATACAAAAATAATCTATTGATTTAAAATTTTTTTTTTCTTTTACTTTTTCTCTCTTATACTTTTTGTTCAGAAATTAAACATGACCTAAAAAATATATTAAGAAAAACTCATTTTCTTATATTTAGATAATATAAAAAAATTTAAAAAAATGTTAAGAAAAATAAGATGATCCATAGGAGTTTGGAACATAAGACTATGTTTGGTCTTCTAAAAAAGATGTTAACAAAAATCATTTTCTCATATATATTGGATACTATAGAAAAAGATAAAAACCAAAATGTTAATGAAAAGATGGTGAATGATATTAAAAGGTTTTCTTCCTTCTTTTCATAAAGAAAGGTAGAAAAGTTCAGATAAGATATATTCCTACTTTAATTTTTTTTTTTCTCAACTTTTTCATAGATAAACCAAATAAAAGTATTTTTGACCTAGGGCTTGAGGCAATGGCCATATTCTGTTGATCACCCATCGGGCAAAAGGCCAAGGGCTAGTTATTTGACCATTGATGTATTAGTAGTGTATATCTTTAATAGGAGACACAACTCTTTAACAAACTAGTGTGTCTCACGCTGCATATGCATCCAAAAGTAACCTTTTAATAATTGCTTTATGTGCCAGTGTAATGAATTGCATCCAATTGTATAGGTATTATTTGCTCTGAGGCCAAATGCATCATCACAACTTCAAAACGGATCTATGTGGTTAAGAGAGCTTATACTTATATAACCCCAAGAATTTTCTCCTTCATTCAATGTGAAATATCACAATCAACCTCATTCACTCTTCATACAAACACAACGTCCTTTTTGTGTCTCATAGGATTGTTAGGTCAAACAAACTCTCACACCAGGGCTATGAATCAATTCTGATACCATTTGTATTGACTCACATCCAACCATGTAGATATTATCTGCTCTAGGCCCAAAAGGGGCCCTCATGACTTTAAAATATACTCATATGATTAAGAGGAACTCATACTTATATAACCTTAAGAACTTTCTTTCCTATCCAATATGAAATTACAGATAGCTAGACATCGCCTTTTAGTACTGGCAAAGCCAAAAATTGTCAAGTAGGGTGAGGGGTTAATTAGGAACAATTGTATCCTTGAAAATTATTTCAAAATTTTTTTAAATATGAGATAGTAAAATTTTTTTTAATACTTCAACATTTTTTAATTAATTTTTAAAAACTATTAAATTCTCAATATGAACCTCCAAAAGTTCTTATATTAGAAGTTATTGCTATTTTTTGTTTTAAAAAATAGAAAATAAGAACTACATCCGAACATACACTAAATTAAATAATTCGATGTCTTTGATATTAAATGAAAGAAAAATATACATTATATCAAATCATTCAATTAAGACATGAAAACATAAATAAATAAAAAAGTTCAAAATTTTATAAAAACATTTAAAACTTTTGAAGGAATTAGAAAAACAACAAGAATTTTCATTGGAAAATTTTCAAGAATTTTCGTAAATTTTATAGGAAAAAATCTTGAATTTTCTTAATCAATTAAATGATTCCTTTAAATAACTAATATAAATCAATTAAGAGTGATGAAATTTTTGTTGAAAAATTATCTATAATATGGTAATTAAGTGTCATTGTAGATTAACTGTTATTTAATTAAATATTAAATCCAAAATGTTTAAACATCTCAAAATTGATGAGAAACCATCATTTAAAAAAACAAATTATTTAATAGAACATCCAACACAAATTTTAAAAAATTACAGAAAATAAAAAAATTAAATAAATAAATAATAAAAAAATTAAATTAAATTTATCAAAAAAATGAAAAATAAATTAGGATGTGAGAGAGGAAAAGAAAGAGAGTGAGAGAGAGGGGGGAGGGGGTATTGGCCATGTGTCGCCAACGTGGGTCTTGTAAACACTTGAATTTATCTTAACATAACATATGCTTCTCTCTCAAACATTGGAGATACGAGCCCAAAAAGGAATGGTGATACAATATATTTTATATTAAAGCATATCAGATATACTTTATCTTTAGTTTATGTGCCTCTAATTTGTTAGGGGGAGAGTACCATCTTTTAAAATATAGATTATAGGTATACTCTTCTCATTCAAGTCATTTGTCACATATGCTTCTACCAATATTGTTTCATTATCAAACTTATAACTCGATCAGCTGATGTAAGGTAGTGGAAGATGATGTGTACATCAATCTTGGTTATCTTCTAAGGGCATTGTTGTATTTCTATCTTGAAAAATTTCTACATGACTTCCTTTGGTTTCCATTGGTATTCAATATCCTAGAATCTTTAACTTAAAATTAGTTTAACACCTGCTCAATGACAAGCTTAAAGTCACTCTAAACCTTAATGTTTTTTACTTGCAGCTTGAGTGTCATTTGTTATTCCATGATAAATGATTTATACTTTACTTCATCAAACTTTATTTTCAATGTTCATTCTAGAATTATCTTATTGGGACTCATTAAAACAATCACCATGCCTAATCTTTTATGCAAAGTGGATCCATCATTCGGGAGGTTCCAAAATCACTCACCGATTTAGAGTCCACCCATTTTAGTCTTCACCTATCTCTATTGCAAAATCAATCAACACCTAACTCTTTATTGCACATTTATGCTTATAGAGAACCTTGAATTCTCCAAGCTCACTTAACCACCTTATTCGTTTGCTTAACATGTCAAGATTCTATAGTACTATTCTCAATGGATGCTCCATTAAGATTGTCATTGTATAAGTTTGGAAATAAGGACGTAGTTTTCCTACATGGGCAAATGTTTATTTTCTCCAAGGGTGAGTACATTGTCTCTACATCACTCAGAACCTTGCTCATATGATAAATTGGCAAATGTAACTAGTTATCTTCCTTAGTAAGAACAATGGTTGTGCTAGATGCCACCAAGTATAAAGAGAGCTTCTCCCTAACCATAGAAAATGACAAAATTAACAATGTTATGACGATGTCTTTAGTTGTTAAGAGGCTTCGTCACATCTAAACGTCCATTCCATACTATACTTCTTACTAAGCAACTTTGTAGAATGGAGAACAACTATATGAGCACTTTGAGATAAATTTGCTAAAGGTTGTTATTCGATCAATTAAGCATTAAAGGCCCTTGACTTTCATGGGAAAGGACATTCCTAATATTATTTGTATTTGCTCTAGATTTACATTAATCCCTCTTTAGCTTACTATGTAACAAAAAAATTTCAACTCTTGATCCTAAAAATGTAGTTATCGGGGTTGAGTTTCACTCCAAATTTCATCATAATGTTAAAACTTGCCCTTTAAGTCCTACTAGTGAGGCCCGCTCCTAATATGTTTATTAAATATTATTTCTATGTTAATATTAAGGATTTTTATGAGTGTAAGTGAAAACTAAAAAATTAGTAAAAATCGATAGAAGTTAACCAAAAACATAAAAGCAATTCGATTTTCAACTATCATAAAGGTCGATTCAATTTGGGAACCATGAAAACTGACTTGTTTAATTTGATTTTCAACAATTATAAAGCTTGGACAATTTTAACATTATTGAAACCGATTAGGTTAGTCTATTTGAAAATTTCATTAACCAACACAATTGAACTAAATCGATATTTAAAACTTATATTTTTATGATTTATAATTATTTAATGATTTATTTAAATATGTTGATCCTATTTTGGACTAAATATTTTAAATATATTCCAGACTTAAAATCTGGATGAATTTTAAATAACTTTTAAAAATCAATTAGGTTGAAGACTTAAATTTGACTTGTATTTGGTGTACTTTGTAAATTAATCTTAATTTGATTTAAATTTAAGTTTTAATTAATTAACCTGGAAAATTATATTTTATTGTAATTTTCGTCTTTTTTTTTTTTAATTTTTTTTAAAAAATTTTGTTTATTTTTTTATTTTTTTATTTTTAATGTCATCTAGTGTACAAGACCACGGAGGAGAGAGAGATCCATTTTCTAACACAGAGCGCCAATGGCTCCCAAATCAGAAACCCTAGCAGCCGACTCCACCACCGTTGCTACATCCATGGATCCAATCTTCCACATCCTCAAGGTCCTCCCATTCAGCTTCCTCCACCCGCCGCGGCTCCGCCTGAAGCTGCCGTCGCTCTCCCTCCCCTCCCCCATGACCGTCTACGCCCTCCTCCTCCTCACTTACTTCATGGTGGTCTCCGGAATCGTCTATGACGTCATCGTCGAGCCTCCCGGCATCGGCTCATCCCAGGACCGCCACACCGGTGCCGTCCGTCCCGTCGTCTTCCTTCCCGGCCGTGTCAACGGCCAGTACATCATCGAGGGCCTCTCCTCCGGCTTCATGTTCGTCCTCGGTGGCATTGGCATCGTCCTGATGGACCTCGCTCTGGATCGAAACAGGGCGAAGAGCGTGAAGGTGTCGTTCGCCTCGGCCGGCGTGGCGTCGGTGGTGATTGCGTATGTTATGAGTATGCTCTTCATTCGTATTAAGATCCCAGCTTATCTTCATTGATTTGGTTGGTGATTGTGGGTTTAATCTTATGATTAGATTTGTGAAATCAGGAGTTTTTTTTTTTGTATGTTATTGGATGTTTTCCGATTTAGTAGCAGTTACAGTGAGGTTGTGGATTTTGTGATTTGGATCTTCGTATGAGTATATATAAATAGGAAAACGCCATATGGTTGCTAATTAACTGATGGAAAGTAAAATGAATTAACAATTGAAATGTGGGTGAATCTTCTCAGAACACCAAACAGTGGGTAAGTGGTTTTTAATGAGAATTTTGATATTGATCACTGATAGACATGCATTAAAACATGTAGTCATTCATTATGTTCTTCATTGGCATTAAGATCGCTGCCTATTTCATTGATGATTCTTTTGTTGTTATGAATGAATTTAGGGAATTATGGGCTTTGACTTTTGTCTGGAATGTGACCTTTTTCTATATATAAATTTAGTAGAACACCGAATGGTTGGTGGGAACCTCTGGAAAGTAAGACAGAGTTAACAAATGAAATGTGGGTGGAATTTAGTTGACACATTTTTAGTTTTATTTTAGTTTTTGGATTTTTAATCTTATGAAAGAATTTCTAGAATGAGATTTTTATTTTTATTTTTATTTTTTATGAAATTGAATATGAGGTGATGGATTTTGTGATTGTGAGATCTGCTTATGGGTACTGGACATTAGAGTATGTGATGCAAGAAACATGAGCTCACTGCCTTAGATTTTGTTACATAGGAAATGCTCCTATTCTTCTGCTTGCAGGGGTTTTCCTTCCTCTGTTTTGAGAGCTCAATCTCTGTTTGGATTTTTGAGTTGGGCCTCTTTGGCAGCTTTTGGGGTGTTGGTGGGATCCTAGTTTTGTTGGATAGAAGAGGTCTGTAGAATTTGGAAGGGGACACTGTGGCTTATTTGATGTCTTGCACATTTAAAAATGTAGAGACTAGTTTTATTTGGGTTTTGTGGACCTTGGTAGGGAAGGGATGGCGGTTCTGAGACAAACTGGAAGCCATTAGAGGCGTTTGGGAGACCCTTGGCTTCAGGGAAGGGAGGACAACAGCACATGAGAAGAGAAATTGTTCTTGCATTTCTCCATCTAAGAGAATATTTTCAGGTTTCATTTGTTTCTTTGGTTTGCTGGATTTGCCATCAGTTTGAGGGAGCTCTACAGGGTCAACCAATCTAGATCTACTTTGAATGTTCCAAATTGATCAGTGTAATTATTTTTTATTTATTTTAATCTAATGAGAAGGATCACTTCTGTATGTTAGTCAGTGTATATTGCCTAGGCCAGTTTCAGATCACGTATTTCCCCTCCTTGGTAGTGATGGTTTAAGATGAGGCAAAAGATTCCATTTAAATTGAAAAGATGTAGGTGAAAGTAGAGGATGGAAAATGTGGAGCGGTTCTGCAAGGAAAGAGAGCACATAGGGAAGAGGAAGATAGAGTAATTTGGACACAGTCAAAGAGTGACAAGTTTTGGGGAGTTCGTTATCTTTCTTGGTGGGCATTATATGGAATTCATGGGTGCCGCCAAAAGTGGGTTTTGTTGCTTGGGAGGCCATGTGAGGGAAGATATTGGATCAATTACAAAGGAGGGAGTTGAATTAGGTGCTATGGACTTCTTTGTTAGCAGCCTTTGGCTTGAAATGGGTGTTCTAGTTTCAATTAGAAATCTCCCTCTTGAATGGAAATTTGAGATGCTAGATAAGAAGAGCAAAGTAGTTTGGCATATGGCTTTGATTTGCTTATTTTCATGTATTTAGAAAGAGCACAATCGAAAGATTTCTTTATTAAATCACTATTTGAGTGGTCTCATGCTTCATTGGAAATGGAGAAACCCTCTGTTTTGGATTTCTTAGATGCTCTTCCTTGTGGTTAGCTTGCCTTGTTTTTGTAGGCTAACTTTGTTTATGTTTGGTGCTTGTTTTGGGATGTTTTGTGCATACTTCTTGTATGCATAAGGTGCACCCTCTGTTTTTGGCATTTCTTAATATATGTTTTTGTTTAAAAAAAAGAGGAGACAGTTTTTGACAGATGGATGTTTCCTTTGTTATAACAAGGAAAAATCCATTAATCATATCCTTATTCACTATGTCAAGATGAGGGTTTTATGGCAGATGCCGTTTTCCCTTTTCGATGTGTCAGGGGTGCTATTCTCAATTAGTTAAAGAGATCCTCTTAGGATGACATGACCCTTTCATGGGTTAAAAAAAGAAAAAAAAGGACACGTCAAGCAGCTCCCATATGCATTTTGTTTTGCACAGTGTGGAAGAGGAACTAAAGATTGTTTGAATTCAAGCAGCAATCTAACCAAAGGCTGAAAGCATTCTTTGTAATTTTTGGTCATGGACTAAGATGTTTATGAATGATGGTCCTTTGTCTTTGATTAACTTTGTCGATTGGTTGGATTCTTATTGAGGGTGGGGATGGTTTTTTGTAACCCCTCTATTCTTTTGGTTGTGCCTCTAGGTGATCATTGTATACTGCCTATGTTTCTTTGGAGTGCCTTGACGGCTTTTCTATTTTATAATACTCTCCTGCTTTACCTATCCAAAGAAAAGCATAGGGATTTGAAGAAAGAGTGAACTAGTATTGGAGAGCCATGAGGCGCAGTGATCCTAGTTTCTGGATTGCTTGAAAGTTAAAAAGTCTTTGAAGAAGATTCTGAACAAGTGGAATAAGGTAGACTCCAGAAAAGTTTCTGTTCACAAATCTTGAGTGCTTGAGAATACCAGGCAATGGGATTAAATGATTGTGAGTCTTCCAGAGGTTGATCTGGGATGCAAGTGGCTGGAAAAAGATGAACCTAGGAAGTCAGAGTTGGAAGAGATTAGTTGGCATTAGAAGTCTAGAGCCCTTTGGTTTAAAGACAAAGATTGAAAATACCAGATTCCTTCATGGGCTAGCTAAGGGCATAGAAGATTTAATTGTATTTGAGATTATCATTTTCAATGAGGAGGAGATTGATTTAGAGATCCCTCAGCATTTTTCGAGGCTCTTTAAGGAGAGCAGGGATGGAGACTGAGGTTTGATGGGTTAAGCTTCAGATTCACTGTCAGAGGGAGGCTTCATAAAGGACGAGCTAGTGGCAGTCCTTAGTGAGTTGAATGGAGATTGGGCTCCCAATCCAAACACTTTAATTATTGCCTTTTGGCAGCATATTTGGGAAGCTCTGAAGGGGGATTTGATGGCTGTGTTCTATGTTTCAGAGAGGTTTCATAGCTGTAAGTGGTTATGGCAAGGGATCGACTTTCTGCTTGCTTGTTCCTTTTTGTGATGGAAGCTCTCAGTAGACTGGTTGAGAGGGCTGTGGGATGTCATTTATTCCAAGTGTTTCAGTGGGGGCTGAGGAAGGCTTACCATTTCTCACCTGTTATTTAGGCTAATGACTCCTTCCATTTTTGTGAATCAGACTTAGGCCAACTGGGATACCATAGATGTGGATTACTTTGTTTTGAGACTCTTTCTGAACCAAAGGTTAATGAAGATAAGACTGAGCTTACTCTTGTGGGTCATGGCAAATGTAGACCCTATGGCTGTAACCTTGGAATTGCAGGTTTGTAGGTGTCTACTTCTTGCCTTATCCTTTCTGTGGGAGCTTCGTTCAGGGCCATGTTGGTGTGATATACCCATGTAGAGAGAGACTCAAGCAAAGATTAGCCATGTGGCAGTATTCCTTCTCTAAAGGAGGTAAATTACTTTGATTCAAAGAATGTTTTATAGCTTACCAATGTACTTCTTCTCTACTCTCATCTTGCCAACTTTGGTGTCATCACCTGGAGAAACTTCAAGATGTTCGCACACTTTCTTTTGAACAGACAAAAGTTGAATTTTGGTATGACTTGTGGTATGGCAACTTTCTGCTTAAAGTGAGGTTTCCAGAGTTGTTTTCTATTCCTGGATATAATGAGGCCTCAATAGCTACTTTTCATGTTCACCCAAAGGTCGTTATGTTTGGGACCATTGTGAGGGATTTTTTAGGATCGAGGAGCACATAATTCTAATCACCATTTTAGGGCCAGAGGTTGCAGGCTTGCAGCATACCTGCTGGGTCTTGCTTGTGCAATAGGAAGGTGGAATCAGTTGATCATTTATTCATTGCCCAGTTTCCTGGAGGCTTTAGACCATGGTGCTTGCTGTATTTCAGATTGATTGGGTTCTCACTGGTTGGAATGAAGAATACCTGTTAGAAGAAGAAAGCATGAGAAAGGTGTGAAGGACTGTTCCTCCAAGTTTGGATATTTTAAAGGAAGTAATAGAAGGACCTTTGAGGGAATGGAATGCACAGTTTACAAATTAAAGAACCAATTGCTGTTCTTTCTACTGGCTTCGAGAGAGGGTGGTTCTACTTGAAGGAGATGATCACTCATGGATTTCATTAGTAGCTTTGGGTAGCATTAATGGATAAGGACATCTATCATCTCTTCTTTTTTGTCCTTGAATGTTTTGTCTGATTAGGTGTCATCCAAGTATATTTCATGTGTACCTAGGTTACTCCCTGTCATTATTTAATCTAATTCCATTGTCCATAAAAGAAAGACTAACAGGCTGTTTTCTGTGGTTTTTGGGTTTATGTGTCTCTTGGGCCACTTCATTTTTCTTGTGTCCTTGAATTTGAAGCTTATTATGTGGATGGTAAACTGATATTATGAGAATGGAAGGAATTGAAGACTTTGAAGGCTGTCTTGGATTGCACATACTCAAAAAAGCCTTTGTGCCAACTATTTGCTGTCAGTTGCACACCATGTCTTGTCTTTCCATACTTTGTAGGACCATTCTTTTTGTTAAATCGTCCAAGTGCCCACATTTTTCTTTTAAAATTATATATGACAAGTGCCGAATGCTGCTTATTCTGTGTTATTCTTGTCAATTTAAGAGGAAAATGTGCTCCCATGGTCTTTGTCTAGTAGAATTTGTGCTTAGGCATGTGTTGGTCTGTGGACTGAGTTGAAATCTACATTATGGAATGAAACAATTTCCTTTCTTTATTTGCTTCTTTTGGCCAAGGTACATGCTTCTTATTTGTCAATGGCAGGAAGCATTTTGTATGAGAAACTGTATCTATTTTTGGCATATGATGCATTTTTCATTCTCCATGATTCTTTTGTTTTAATTTGTGTTGGAAAAATCCAGAGAATAAAATGGTCTCAAGTGCTGTGTTTTGTGGTCCAGAATCTGAATCCTTATCCGGGAGAGATTTGGATTCCTGTGCACAGGATGCCTGGGCAAAGGCAGGTAAAGTTGAATTTGACCAGGGGTTCTAATATAATTTTGCAATTTCAGACTTCATTTCAGAGTCTGAATACATGTGTTCACATGGAACATGAATTAACCCTATTTCTTGCCGTTTGTTGGTCAAATTTCTGATCATTTATAGTGGTAATCTGCATATAGGATCCCAAACAACAGATCTAGCTGTGTCTGCATTGGGTTCTGATTTAGAGTTGTGTGGCTTTTAATTGTGAGTAACTTTGTTTTCTTGTATAGAGATTTATAAAAGGAAAATATAACATCCATGCTGTCCAACAAAGAGAAATTTACTGTTCGTGGTTTAAATATGAACTGTGGTTATGGCTTACTTATTGCTTCCCAAATTTTTTTAATGTCTTTATTGATAGACATTATTAACTCAGGCCCTTAGCTAGGGATGGATCTTGTCATTGTTGATCTGTTAAATTCATGGTTCCTTTAGATATACGGATAGAAGAACCAAACTTTGTCAGATAAATTTGGCAGGCTTCTTAATCTGGTTGTGAACACCTTGAATATAGATTAGAGGTCGTTTGTGATATGGTTTAGTGTCAGAATGTGCCCTAGTCTTGTTGATAGCTAAGTCCAATTCCCTTATGTGCAGTTTTTCTTCAAAAATTGCCACCACTCTTTGCCCCCCAGTCAGGATAATTTCAAAGCCCAAATTTCTCCTTGGTTGTTGGGTTGCCCAGAAAAAGGTTGACACTTATGATATGCTTAGATAGAAGGCCTTAAAAGGGCTTGAGCGCAGACCAGTCTTCAATATACGTAAGGCTGTGCAGAGTCTAGGGAAAAAACATTCATACTAAAGGTATAAGGATTATTCTCCTAAGTGTTGAGTGGGTTGTTTTGTTCTAGAGGATATTGAATTCTATTATGCATGTTTCCCATTGCCATTTTGGAGCATCAAGTGAGTCTCTTTCAAAATTTGTAGCATCTTTCTTTCTTTCGTTTTAGCATATATGTGAATATGAAGAACAATCTCTGATTATTATGGTAATTGACCCAAATCAATATTATGCCATACGAGTATGGTTGAGAGTAATTTAATACTTGGAAGCGTTTTTTTTCCAAAGGTTGAGTGTTTGGTAAAATTTTTTTAAAAATTTATTGGATGATTATGTAGTGATTTTGGATTAGTATTTGGTGGGTTTTGTTTTCCAATATTATTTTGTTGATATATGCTGCATTAATTGAAAAGATTTGTGCATACAACTGATTTAGAAAGAAAAGAAGATTTTTTTTTTTTTTTTTAAAAAAGAAAAGAAAAAAGGGAAACACTGAGTTCTTACATGGGATATTATAACATTGCAAGCTTCAATGAGTGAGTGTCTTTTTCTTGTAGATTTTTAAAATGAGCATTGCTACTCAAGTGGATGAAGCTTCTTAAATTGCTTTGTTTGAATGCACACTTAATATAAATGTCGTTGCTTTTTATATTATTTGGAAATATATATATATATTTTTAAATTAAGGGTTTGCTTGGTAATTGTTTTTTAAAACAACTTTGAAAAATAGTTTTTAAAAACAATTTTTAAAAATTGTTATTTGATTTTTGTAAAACAAAAGTCTATTTGAAATTCTAAAATATTTTTAACTTATTTTTAATATTTTAAAATATGCGTTAAAAATGATCGTTATGTCTAGTGTTTTATTTTTAATCACTTTACGTGTTTGTATAATTATTTTTCAAAATAGCTTTCAAAAAATTAGTGGAAACAACACAAAATAATTAAATAATGTTATGTAAAAATATTATATTTTTTATTATTAATAATAGAAAACAGTTTTTCGTTGTTATACGTGTTTTTTATGTTCTGTATTTTGGAGAATATAAAATTATTTTTAAAAACGTTCCTAAACAAGTCCTAAGTGTTTGATGAAATTTTAAAAATCATGAAATGATTTTTGAATTTGTGCATCATGAGAGCTTCTTCCTAAATTTTTGCTTATGTATTCTATTATAAAATAGCAACTTAAAAATAACTTTTTTTTTTTTTTTGTTTACATCCATACTTAAAATAATTATTAATAAAAGTGTTAGAGTAGAAGTGTTATCAATCAAAATATTATAAGGTAAAACCACTTTTTTTTTTTATAAATGAGTGCAAATATATTAAAGGGCGGAAAGCCACAAAACATACAGGTAGTATACACAACATCTTGGAAACAAAAACACATGAACAAAAACCTCACCACCCCTTAAGGAATGACAAGCCATTTCAAAAAACCTAAAAGTGAAGAGGACTCCTCTCCCATATACACCCTAGCCCAACTCCACAAATTACATACAAAAGAATTTTTCAACTTCTGTATAGCTAGAGGGCCCCTCCTAAAGGCTAATCTATTCATTTCCTTTCATACCGTCCAAAAAATACACAATAGGGTGGAATTCTAAATCTTTTTCCTCTTCTTCCCTACAAAGGGGCCCTTCCAACTAAGTAACACCTCTTTGACTGTCTCTGGGAACAACCAATGAGCCCCAAACAAGGTAAGGACAATCTCCCAGAGAACCCTGACCACTATACAGTGTAAAAGAATATGATTTACATTTTTCTCTTCACAACCACACAAAAAACAACAATTTGGAAGGTGCCAGCCCCGTCTTTGAAGCCTATCCAAAGTTAGGATTTTCTCCTACGTGGCCTCCTAAGCAAAAAAAACAACTTTGGTTGGAACCTTGTCCACCCAAATGCTCTTTTTCGGGAAGGTGATGGCACTAGGGACTGCCAGCAGCTTATAAGCATCCCTAATCCGAAAATAACCGTGACCCCCTCATTTCCATATTACTGAGTCCTCTTCTGAAGAAATCCTCAAGTCCCTTAGCATATGAAACAACTCTCCTATAGCATCCAACTCTCAATCATTAGAATCTCTGGAGAATCTTATATTCCAACCTCCTTGACCAAGGCTAGAATCCCACATTTCATTGACCGAAGCGTTCTTTTGGACCGCCAAGGCAAATAGCTGGGGAAAAGTTTGGGACAACACCTCATTACCACACCACTGATCAGTCCAGAAATTAACCTTGGTCCCCTCTCCCACCTTGAACTCTATGTTATCCCAACACCAATTCATCTCCTTCAAAATCTCCTTCCAAACCCCCACTCCAAACGTTCTGCGAGCCTCATTAGTTCTCCAACCAAAACCCTCATAGCCATACTTCACCCTGATCACCTTCTTCCAAAGGATTTATTTTTCAAAGGCAAATCTCCAAATCCATTTGCCCAACAAGGCCTTATTCAAGAGATCAATCTTCCGAATGCCTAGACCCCCTTTCTCTTTTTAGGTGCACACCACCTCCCGATTGATTAAATGGATTTTTCTTTCCAAGCTTCCCCCTCCCCAAAGAAAATCTTTTTGTAATTTTTCGAGCCTTTTTGCAACTAGCTTGGGCATTCGAAAGAGAGACAATTGGTAAATAGGTATACTGGCCAAATTACTTTTAATGAGGGTAATTCTCCCGCCCTTTGACAAATATTGTCTTTTCCAAAGGGCTAACCTTCTTCTCATTCTTTCTTCCACCCCATCTCACATAGATGAGGCCTTGTGATTGGCTCCAAGAGGCAGCCCCAAATAAACAATAGGAAGAGACCCCACTCTACACCCTAACTTCACTGCCAATCCGTCAATGTCTTCAACCTCCCCAACCGGAATTACTTCGCTTTTAGCTTAGAGAGGTTAGGTGATCTTGCCTTGCTTCGCAGAAAATAATAGTATCATCAGCAAATAGCAAATAAGACACATTCATCTTCATTCCCCCCTTTCCTCGAAGACTACAACCTAAAATGAATCCCCCATCAACAACCCTTCTTAAAAGCACACTTAGCACTTCCATACCCAACACAAAAAAGTAAGGAGAGAGGGGATCTCCTTGGCGCAGCCCCCTAGAATTGGAGAAGTAACCTACTGGCACCCCATTGACCAGAACAGAAAAATTTGCAGTTGAAATACACCACCAGATCCACTCCATCCAATGAGCTCCAAAACCCATCTTATGCAAGACCTTCATGAGGAAATTCCAATTAATGCTATCATAGGTTTTTTCAATATCCAATTTACAAATCAACCCTTTCTCTTTACGTTTATGCCAGAAATCAATCACCTCATTGGCTATGAGCGAGGCATCCAAAATTTGTCTTCCTCTCACAAAAGCATTTTGGTCCACAGAGACCACCTTATCTAAAACCTTTTTCAGCCTATTGGCCAGCACTTTGGCCAAAAGCTTATACAATCCCCCTAGAAGGCTGATGGGCCTGAAGTCCCCAAGGTCGTCGGCCCCACCTTTCTTTGGAATGAGGACTAGAAAGGTAGAATTGAGACTCTTAGTAAAATATTTCTTATCAAAAAACTCCTTAAACAGGTCCACAATCTC
Source organism: Vitis vinifera (assembly GCF_030704535.1). Taxonomy (NCBI): domain Eukaryota; kingdom Viridiplantae; phylum Streptophyta; class Magnoliopsida; order Vitales; family Vitaceae; genus Vitis; species Vitis vinifera. The sequence continues at coordinate 17,986,182 of NC_081815.1, read as the reverse complement.
GTCCTTCACGAAGTCCCAGCAAGGTTGTCAAAAGGCCACTGTGAACCCATCCGGGCCTGGAGCCTTATCTCCATTCATTCCCATCAGAGCATAATGGATTTCTGCCTTAGTGAAGGGCTGCTCCAAGCCTTCAGCTTCATTATGGTTTAGACTTTGAAGATGCAGCCCCTCAATATCAGCTTTCTAGGCTGGCTCATATGACAACAGCTGCTAAAAAGCATTCACAACCCCCTCTCTCACCTCTTGCTCCTCCTCCAACCACCTCCCATTGATCTTAATTTTTTTCCAAGGAGTTATTTCTTCGATGGGCATTGGCCATCCGGTGAAAGAACCTTGTGTTCTTATCCCCTTCCTTAAGCCACAGCTCCCTTGACACTTGTCTCCAATGAGTTTCTTCCAAAAACACCCACTTTTTAAAGGTTTCCTTAGCTTCTCTTTTCAGCTCCATCTCACCTTCTGTCAGACTCCTTTCACTCTCCACCCCATCCCAAAATTCAACTTGTTGAAGGGCTAAGTTTTTATTAACTTCCAGCCTTCCAAACACATCCCTGTTCCATCCTTTAATTTTTTCCTTCAAGACCTTCATCTTTGTAGCCAATCTAAAACTGACCCTCCCTCTCCCCCCTCGACCCCTACCACCAACCCCGAAGAAGATCCTTTAACTCATCAACTTTAAGTCACATGTTTTCAAACCTAAACGGGAAAGGGCCCCGCCTGAACCCACCACCCTTCAACAAGATGGGAAAGTGATCAAAAGTGGGTATAGGTAACCTACTCTGGACAACCCTACTAAAGTGATCAAGCCAGTTCTGGGTCACTAGGAATCGATCCAATCTAGCCCAAGATTGATTGTTCCTACCCCCACTCCAAGAGAACATCCCCCCATTGCATAGGAAGATCTAGGAGCTCTAGTTCGTCAACAACCTGAGCGAATCTTCTCATGGCGCCAGTTAGCCTTTCCTGATTGCTCCTTTCCCTTTGGGAGAGGATAACATTGAAATCGCCCCCTAAGCACTAGGGGTCATCCCAGATGCCCCTTATAGCCCCTAGCTCTTCCCATAGAATCTCCCTATCTTCTTTAGAAAACGGCCCGTACACTCCTGTGAAGATCCAAGCATTCCCATATTCTACATTCCTAAGCCTACAAGAAATTGAGAACTGTCCCATCTCCATCTCAAGAACCTCCAGGGTTCTTTTATCCCAACATATCAAAATCCCTCTCGCAGCTCCCTGAGCACCCATGGCGTCCCAATTAAGAAACCTCCTAGAGCCCAAACTCCTCACCAAACCATCTGTCATTGACTAAATTTTCGTTTCCTAGATACAAAACAAGTCAACCTTCTGGCTTCTGATCATGGCCTTAATCACTTTTCTTTTAGAGCTATCGTTAGCTCCACGCACATTCCAGCTCAATAGTCTTATCTTCATTGGACTTCCATAATCTAGCACCCTCTTCCTTGCACATCACACTTCTTCTTCCCCCTTCATAATTGATGGAACATTCAAGCCTTTTCAACTCCCTTTCGAATCTCAATTTCTTCAGGAGAGTTTTGCTATGAACTCTTTCCCTCATTTTTCTAATTTTGACCAGAAACTCCAAAATATCTTTTTCCAATCCTCCTGTCGAAAATCCCAAAAACTTGTTGAACCTAGCCAGATCACTTTCCTCCCAGTTTCCTTCCTCCCATCCTCTACCTTCTTGTGGCATAGACCGAGCAAGGCACAATGCCTCTCTGCTCTCTTCAATGCTGTCAGTACTGACCTCTATCAACTCCCAACACTTAACCGCTTCCTACTCTGTAGGCCTAGAAACGTTACACAATCTATGTGTAACCCCCTGGGTTAAGTCCAAGCCAGCCCCAGAAAGGTCGTAATACTCCCCCAATGGAGTCTGACCATAAATAGGAGAGGGGGAAGAGAGAGAATCAGAGACCACCAGTTCAATAGAGAAAGAGATGTATTCATACCTTGCAACTTCCAACAAGGCACAATTGGTCTTAGATTTCCCTTCAGACTGAGTCTCCTCCTCAGAAAGCCTCCGCATGCCATCCTTCGCCCAGAAGGGAGAAATGTCAGGGTCTGGACCCCCCATTGGGCTTTGGCCCCTTACCAAAGAAGGACGGGCCTCCCCCCTAGGCCCTAACCATAGCTAAAGGCATAGACGGGCCTCAATTGTCCAGCCTAGACCTTGCAGGATGCACCAGAGTCTTGGGCCGCTCAGAGATCTTCCAAGACGACAAACCAGAAATAGGTGGCCCATTAACGCATGGGGGGTCCGAGAAGGAAACGAGCCCAGTGGGCTCTGATTCCTTAAAGCACCAAGAAGGCTCTGCTAGGCCCATCAAGGTAAGCCCGCCCGATCCTTGTGGCCCACTCGGAGGCCCATCAAAGCTCCAAATAGGGCCCGTAACTTGCCTCGACCCGCTTGACTGACCCCGCGTCCCATCGGCATGCAGCAGCAGGGCCTCGAGCCTTGAATCGTCCTTCGCCTCCATCATGCGCTCGCCCACGCGTGTACAAGCTTCACCCCCAGCCTCCTCTCCCATTGCAATAGACTTCCCTCTTTTTCCTACCGTCGCCGCTCTCATTATTGGTCTGACCTCCCACCAGGGAGTTACCGAGTAGCACAGCTCTTCAACCCAAACCTCCACCACATTGGGAAGTTCCTCACCGTTGTGTTTTACTAGTAATCGGGCCCACTGTAATTCCTCCATCTTCTTCGTTTGGGAGTCAATTGCAAGAAAACCCCCGCACTCATCCCCTATCATTCTCAGAATGTCCTGCTCCCATAAGGAGACGGGTAAGCCTACAACTCGCACCCAGGCTTCACTCTTGTTCTCCCCCTTCCTCAGACATCCTATTTCAGGCCTCCATTTCTCCAAGCAAAGAAAAATCCCCCCAATCGAGATGCTTCCAAGTTTAATGGCTTGCTCTGCTTCTATCAAAAGTTCAACTTCCATCAATACCTTGCCCCTCTCCAGTTTTGCTAACCCTAGGTTGCCCTTCAGACTCCAGATTTTCGCCTACTAAGTCCCTCAACTTCGTAGGTCGTCCCCCTTTGTTGTGCTAGGGTTCCATATCCCAACCACACAGTGATCCAATTTGTTTAAGTTCCGACACAACTCCTTTGTGACCTCCACCCTAATTGTTGCTCTATCTTTACCCCTCAACATTTTGATTACTTTCGCGAAGGTCTTCGCTGTGCTTGGCTTCAAGCGTGGCTCTTATTCTTTTTGGTTTGTCATTCCTCTGTTTGCACAGCCCAAGCGTCGTAACGTCTCCACCATTGAAACCCAACCGCCATTTGCTCATCTTCCTTTAGGGATGAAGATGCTAAATCTCTTGTTCTCCAAATCCACAACATCTAACCGGAGGAAGCACCCCCCTTTGTTATTATCGCGCACCAGAGAATAAGCCCTCTTGCATTCCTGCCACTTTCTTACCCATTTTGCCATTCTCACATCCTCAATGCACAGAACCAGACAATCGAGGAATAGCCCAAGACTCGTCGGTCCCAGCCTGATCCACGATGAAATCCCTATTTTCCTCTCCACGATTGTAGCTTGTAGTCTGCCTCTCTTCTCTTCCACCTCAACCTCAAACGATTTCGATTCCACTTTGAAGCCACCCTTCTTGACGCTTTTCTCAGGCCTCGTAAGGACCTCGCTTTCTACATTCTCGGTTGCTCTCGGGGAGTCTCGCACTCCACCAACGCTCTCACTCTCTCTCACGCTCTTTCTCTCTCTAACCCTGTCTCTCTCCTCCATTGTCACATGAGGGAGAGTGTTAGAAATTTCACTTTGATCTAGATGGTATGGTGAGAGAGAAATGTTAGGATCTTTGTGGACAAATGGAGGATGTTTGAGACTATATAGCTAAAACCACAATTATAATAATAACACTCACATGGTCTATATATTCAATTTTAATTGTGACACCTCATATGAAAGATGGGAGAGAGCAAGAGAGAGAGTGAGAGAGAGTGCGATGGAGAGGAGGGAGAAAATAACTCGGCGTCTCGTAGAAGAAGGAAGGGGAGCAACTTCGTAGTGGAGTCCAAGGCATTCGAGATCGTTGTAGATGAAAGGAAAGGAAAACCCCAAGTTCTCATCATGGAGAAGAAGGGAGGGGTTTCGTCATGGGTCCGACTAGGACCGGAAAGCTTAGGGTTTTTCATAGAAGACCTAACCCATTGCATCAAAGACGAGAAAAAAGTAAGATGGGAAAGGGAATGAAAGGAAAATGGGAGATTGTATTCCATGACGCGAGGGATAAATAGGCGGGGGGGTTTATTTGGCTAGGGGTTATTGATCTGGAAATGAAGAGTTTCTGCATCTTCATCCCGAGAGGCAGAGGGAACAAAAGGGGATGGGTGATTATGGTGGAGAAGCTTCATCAACTAGTAGGAGTTCTTGGTAGAAAATCAAATAACCAAGAAGCAAGGGTTGTGGGGAAGTCTATCGTGGAAAGCTTATATGCGACAGTAGTGAAGATGCCAATTTGGGGAAATGCAAACTCAATCGCAGTGAAGGTTGAAAAGGAGAAAACACTAGGAAATCTACAGAAATTGGAACATTGCGTTGTGGCGAGTTGGAAAGCCAGTACAGAGAGAGAAGAATATCTCGAGAGTTTGGGAAGACTATGGGCAAAGTCTTGAGGTCTAAGAGGAAATTTAGGGTTGGCTAAGTTGGAAAATGATATAGTCTTGTTGGAATTTGAAGATCTGGAAGAAGCAAGACGCGTCGTATCCTTAGGGAATCGTTCGATGTGAGGACTCCAGGTAGGGCTGGAGCATTAGAACCCTAGGAGTGGCTGCTGGGTAGAGGCAGATGTAGGAAATGAAGTCTTGGTGAGAATCGTTGGGCTTCCAATCTCGTTATGGAGTCCGATGATTCTGAAAAGACTGGGGGAAGAATGTGGTGGTTTTGTTGTAGTTGATGACTAGACGAAGAAGATGGGTGAGATTCAGTGGGCTAGAATCTTGGTCAAATCGAGAGGAGACGTCAGGCCGAGTGTATTGGAAATCGAAGTGGAGGAGGATGTCTATGCTTTGTCACTGTGATAGGAGTGCGTACTGTTGTTGAGGAAAAAACTCAACGAAGAGGTTGGACGAAAGAGCGACAAGGTTAGGGGTGATGTTGCTTCACGCTCGAAGCAGCGCATGGAGGAGGAGTAGGTAAGCATGAGGCTCGAGACGCTGAACTTGTCAGATGAAGATATGGGTGAGCAGGAGGGCGGGTCGGGCCGGGTGACGGTAAATCGAGCTCAAAGCCCGGCAATCCAGGACTGGACCTCAATCAGTGAGTTATTGTCTGGGTCGTCTTCCTTAGGCCTAATCGTGGGCCAAAAAGAGGCGAGGAGGGCTGGTAGGCTTGGCCTAGCTAATGGATCATTGGGCTTAAACATGAGGGGACCAAACAATAGCTCCAAAAGAAAAATTATAAAGGCTTTTATAAGTAACCAGAGGGTGGATTTACTTTGTATTCAGGAAACAAAAATTCAATCTATGTCGGAGGGTATTGTGAGAAGTTTAGGCTCTGGGAGATTTTTAGATTGGAAAGCTCTGAATGCGAAGAGGGCTTCGGGAGGAATTCTAATTTGTTGGGACAAGAGGTCTTTGGACATTCTGGATTGGGAGGAGGGACATTTTACTTTATCTTACAAATTTAGGAATATAGAAAATGGGGTTGTTTGGGTGTTCACGGGAGTTTATGGCCCTTTCTCCAAAGTGGAAATGGATGAACTATGGGAAGAGTTTGAGGCGATTAGAGGCCTTTGGGAAGACCCCTGGTGCCTGGGGGGGATTTTAACATCACCCTGTTCCAAAGGGAAATGAGCAGTCAGAGGATAATAAACTCAACGATGACGAGATTTGCTGAGATTGTGGATGATCTAGGGCTAGTGGATCTTTCTTTACAGGGGGGAGAGTTCACCTGGAATGAGGGTCACAATAACCAGGCTTGGGCAAGATTGGACAGATTTCTTGTGTCCCCTAGCTGGTTAGACCAATTTAGTAGGGTTACTCAAAGTAGGTTGCCTCGGCTGATTTTTGATCACTTCCCAATCATTTTAGTGGGGGGTGGGATAAGACGAGGCATGACTCCATTTAGATTCGAAAATATGTGGCTTAAGGTTGAGGGATTCAAAGACCTTATACATAGTTGGTGGCAGGGGATCGAAGTCAGGGGCAGTGCTAGATTTAAATTGGCTGCTAAGATGAAGGAAATCAAGTAGAAGCTGAAAGTTTGGAATAAATAAGTTTTTAGGAGGCTGGACTGCAACAAATCTTCAGCCTTGCAGCAAATGGATTTCTGGGACTGGATGGAAAGCAAGAGAAACCTGACTGTGGAGGAAACAAAGTTAAAAAAAAAAAAAAACAAAAGAAAATTACAAAAAGTGGGTGCTTTTGGAGGAAACTCATTGGAGATAGCTTTCAAGGGAGATCTGGCTGAAGGAGGGGGATAGAAACACGGGTTTCTTCCATTGTATGACAAATGCTCATCGTAGAAACGATTCTTTGGACAGAATTAAGATCAATGGAGAATGACTTTCAGAGAAGCAAGAGGTTAGGGAAGGAATTGCTAATGCTTTTCATCAGCTGCTATCAGAAGATACGGGGTGGAAGGCGGACATTGGGAGGCTTCAGCTTGATCAATCAGTCAGCAAGAAGCGGAGAATCTGGAGAGTCTTTTTATAGAGGATGAAGTTCATACGGTTTTGATGGAGATGAATGGGAATAAAGCCCCTAGTCCGGATGGCTTTGCTACGACTTTTTGGCAAAGTTGTTGGGGCTTTGTTAAAGAGGAGATCCTAGAAATGTTCAAGGAATTCCATGAGCATAACTCTTTCCTCAAGAGCGTCAACAATACTTTTTTGGTTTTGATTCCCAAGAAAAGTGGGGCTGAGGACCTTGGAGATTTTAGACCTATTAGTCTTCTAGGGGGGCTTTATAAGTTATTGGCTAAAGTGCTAGCTAATAGGCTTAAAAAAGTGGTCGGAAAGGTGGTCTCCACTTCTCAGAATGCCTTTGTGATGGGAAGACAAATTCTTGACGCTTCTTTAATTGCAAATGAAGTGATAGACTCGTGGCAGAAACGAAAATAAAAGGGTCTTATTTGCAAATTGGACATAGAAAAAGCTTATGACAGCATCAATTGGAAGTTTTTGTTGAAGGTTTTGCAAAAGATGGGCTTTGGGTCTAAGTGGTTAGGGTGGATGTGGAGTTGCTTGTCTTCAGCCAAATTCTCAGTTTTGGTTAATAGGGTGCCTGATGGCTTCTTCCCTAGCACTAAGGGCCTTAGACAAGGAGATCCCCTATTTCCTTATCTCTTTGTTATGGGAATGGAAGTGTTAGATGTTCTTATTAGGAGAGCCGTGGATGGGGGATTTTTATCAGGGTGTAACATTAGGGGTGGCAGCAGATCCTCTTTGAACATCTCCCATTTATTTTTTGCTGATGACACAATTGTGTTTTGTGAGGCTAGTAAGGAGCATCTAACTCACTTAAGTTGGATTTTACTCTGGTTTGAAGCGGCTTCAGGTCTAAGGATTAATTTAGCCAAAAGTGAAATTATTCCAGTTGGAGAGGTGGAGGAGATTGAAGAGTTGGCTGTTGAGTTAGGCTATAGGGTGGGGTCCTTACCCTCTCAGTATTTGGGACTTCCTCTAGGGGCTCCTAATAGAGCTCCTTATATGTGGGATGGGGTGGAAAAGAGAGTAAGGAGGAGACTTGCGCTTTGGAAATGACAATATATCTCCAAATGGGGAAGAATCACTTTAATAAAAAATACTTTGGCTAGCATGTCAATCTATCAAATGTCTATTTTTAGAATGCCCAAGATTATTGCTAGAAGGCTAGAGAAAGTGCAAAGGGACTTCCTGTGGGGAGGGGAAAATTTGGAGGGGAAAATTCATCTAGTTAATTGGGAGGTGGTTTGTACAGACAAGGAAAAGGGTGGGCTAGGCCTTAGGAAGCTAGCCATGTTGAACAAAGCCTTTCTTAGCAAGTGGATATGGAGGTATACTTGTGACAAAGATAATCTTTGGAAACAAGTGATTACGGTGAAGTATGGGCAAGAGGGTCTTGGATGGAGGCCAAAGAAGGCTAATTGAGCGATTGGAGTAGGGGTTTGGAATGAGATTTGGAAATAATCAGATTGGTGTTGGGATAACATGATATTCCGAATTGGGAAGGGCACCAAGATCGGATTTTGGACAAATGTTTGGTGTACTGATACAACACTGTCCCATTGCTTTCCTCATCTCTTCGTCATGGCTATTCAAAGGAGTTCAACGGTTGAGGGAATGTGGGACCAAAATTCTGGTCAAGGAGGTTGGAACCTAAATTTTTTTAGGGACTTCAATGATTGGGAGCTAGATATGGTTGGGGATTTGCTCCATGTGCTGAGGGGTCATAGGCCTTCTTTGGAGGAAGACTCAATTATTTGGAAGCAAGGAAGAAATGGTCAGTTCAGGGTCAAGGAAGCTTATAGCTTGTTGACCAATCCTAATGATACCGACTTTCCTTCAAGAAGTATTTGGGTGGTTAGGGTGCCAACTAAAGTCGTCTTCTTTGCTTGGGAGGCGACGTGGGGGAATGTGCTTACTCTGGATAGACTCCAAAGAAGAGGGGTGCAACTTTTGAATTGTTGTTTTTTGCGTGAGTGTGAAGAAGAAAATGTAAATCATATTCTTATACATTGTATAGTGGTTAGAGCTTTGTGGGATATTGTCCTTGGGTTAGTAGATGTTAAACGGGTCTTTCCAGAAACTGTAAAGGAAGTCTTAATTACCTGGAGGGGCTCCTTTGTGGGGAAGAAAAGGAAAAAGGTTTGGGAATCCATTCCGTTGTGTATTTTTTGGACGGTATGGAAGGAGAGGAATAGATTAACTTTTAGGGGCGGTGTGTTGAATATTCTGAAGTTAAAGAATTTTTTTGTTTGTAATCTATGGAGTTGGATCAAATTGTATTTAGGTGAGGAGACTTTCTCTCTTATAGGTTTCTTGGAGTGGGTAGCATCCACTTAAGGGGAAGCGATTCTTTTTGTCTTTGCTTTTTGAGGCCTTGGTCGCCTTGTATACCCCCTATATGCTTTGTGGCTTTTTGCCTTTTTATTAATGCACTTATTTTTACTTATCAAAAAAAAAAAAAAAATTGTGACACCTCATATCGATAAGAAAAAACATAGGTCATTGAATCTATAATGAAGAATATCTACATGATCGGGAATGAGTTATCATGAATAGTATTAGAGTTAGTTGGACATGGGTTTCGCAAACTGTTATCTTAGGTTATAACTAGATTTAATGCATGATAATGCAAACCAACTATTACATTTAATAAGGTAATTATTTTACCTTTTTCATATCCAAATGATCTTGTTATAGCTAGTTTTAAAGATGAAATAAGCAAAAATTAATTTGTATTCTAGCTAATAATTACTTTAATAATACTCATGAGTCATCTAATGCTTAGCGGGCATATGTGGCTCCCTTGAAATTTGTGAAAAAAACTTGCGGGATTTAAACCTCTTCCTTCAATTTAAAACGTAACCTCACCCACAAGACATATGTAATTATTTTTTGCTTTTTTTTTTGTCCCATTTGAAAATAAATTATTGTTCTCGACTCTCTTTTCAACTTATTTTCTAACTCCGCCATTAATAATACTTTTATGCCATTTTTAAAAAGATAATTGAAACTCACTTTTAAACTTTGATTTTCTCCTTTTGGACCGTCTCTATTTTTCTCCTAGCCCTTTTCAGATAAAGAAAAAAAAAATTCTTTTAACATTATATATATCATAGGTTTTTCTTAATTACGTAAATGAATTTTAAAGCTTCAAAGCTTCATTAAACCTAAAACAAATAAAATCATAAAATTATTAAAAAAAAAACCATATACAGTCTAGAAAAAAAGTTCCATGTGATTCGTCCATTCTTGATTATCAATGTCGGATTAATAAGGCTAAGGAGAGTTAGGTGACCATGGAACAATTTCATGTGATTCCCTCCTCTTTTCTTTTTGCCTTTTTTGGTCAATTGGCTTTTGAGTTGACCGGCTCTTTTGGGTATTGATCAGCCCTTCTAGAAGAAAATTGGCTCTTTCTTCTTAAATTTTCTTTTTAATTTCAGCTAGACGTCATTTCAAACCAAATAGTCCTGTGACGAAATATTCTCTTTTTTTAAAAGTTAAGTACCACAGGATAAATCTTAATTAACTTAAAATATTTTAATACTTTTATTTTTTTTTAAAGCTAAATCTAATTATTTTTGCCCTAACCTTCAAATAAATTTGACAAATTTAAATTTATTTAAACAAACCACTTTTGTCTTGATCTTGTGATAGGATTAATATTACACTTCCAAAAGGTCAGAAAAAGTGTCCAAGAAAAGGAGATAATCTCTTAAAGTAACCAAATCTTACAATTATCTTACAATATTCATATATTTATATATATATATATATATATGCAACCATGCATGCATGCATATACCTACTTACAATAAAAATACAACACAAATTGCTACATATATTTGCCCTAGAACATCTCTATGCAAGTAGATCAATCACACCCCTGTCACTATTTTTTGATGATAGACCTAATATTTCATGTGATGGTATTTGTTTTTTGGTTTTTTTCTATTCAATTAAAAGTTATACATTGATATCAATAAATCATCGTAACTAAATTGAACTTATTGATAATAAGTTTACTATAATTATATTGATTAATATTAGTAAGTTACTTTCGCTGAAGAAAAAAGATAAAATATTTTGACTTTTATTATTCAGCACAAAAAACAAAGACCAGTACCATTAAAGATCACCCCAAACATGTATTATATATATCATAATCCCACAATCTACTTGAAGAAGAGCTACGATGATGTATAGATGATCATTTTGAGAAGTAGTTTCTTGGTGAGAAGAGGCGTCTTGGTGAAAACATCCCAACGGATCTAGGAGTAGCAAGGCCTTCAATGGACCGATAATCGGACCTGAGGAAGCCTTCCCTCTCCTCCCGGCTAGCGTTATTTGTCCCATTGAATGTGCCATATCTCACCAGCTTCCCAATCCATGACTTCTTCTTTGGTGAGCATCTATGCGCCGCCGTCATCTTCTCGCTTAAGTACTCCTTCACTGCCTGCATGCCCTGCTCAACCACCTCCATTGGAGGCGAAACGAGGGGGTTTCCTTCTACACAGAGCTTCTGCAGTTTCTTGAGGCATCCCATTGAATCGGGCAACGTAGTTATCCTGTTGTAGCTCGCGTCGAGTTCCACCAGGGACATGAGGAGGCCTATGGAGTATGGGAGGGTTTCAAGGTATTGGAAGTTTTGGCTGACATTGAGGACTTGTAGGTTGATGAGGTTCTCCAGGTCTTCCGGGAGGGCCCTCAGGCAGTTGAGCCGGGCATCGAGAACCTGAAGAGAGGTCAAGTGGGAAGTGGAGGAAGGAAGGAGCATGAGCTTGTTGGAGTTCACTGAGAGCTTTTTGATGTTCAATAGCTCAAATCCTATGGTGTCTGGTAGCATGGTCAGCTGGTTGAAGTTGGCATTCAGTTCCTCCAATGACCTGTGTGAGAACCACAAATATTTGATGGAATTTTAATCACTTGTACTAATAATCACATTTAATCCATCAAATGAGAGCAATAACATTTGATCTTAAAGGAATTTTTTTCAATCTAAGCTTCGGGTTTGAGAATGATACAATAGAAAATCATTCTTTATTATATTAAATTATCACTTGAAGCATCCTCACGAAAAAATCTTAAACTATGTTTGGTTAATAGAAATTTTAAGAAAAAAAAAAATAGAAAGTAAAAATAAAAAAAAATAAAAAAGTGAAGGAAATTAAAAAAAAAAACAAATTTAAAATCAATCAATTATTTTCATGTGCTCATTTAAACTCATTTCACTTTAAAAATATAAAAATACATAAATTTTTAAATAATTTTAATTATATCTTATTTTTATTTTTATTTTTTATAATATAATCAAATATAAGAAAATCTTTTCTTTTCAACATTTTTTTCTTTTTGGGAATAAACATAACCTTTATGTTTAAAAGAGGAAAGAGACATATAGCTCATATATCTTGGATTTCTTGGGAATAAGCTTCAAAGGAGGGTTGATATCTAGCCTTTGACTCCATCCATAAGAAAAATGTTAAAGAGCCACAACCATGTGAATCCACTCCAATTTGACTCCATTTTCTGCCCCAGAAATGAGGCAAAAACTATTTTATTGCTTGCACAGCAAATCCAACCATCTCAGCATTCGTGTAGTAATTAAGACTCTTTCCACAAGGGTTTGAACCTTGATTGTTTATATTCTCCTCAGTCCTCAATCGCCCATATTTTATTAGTAAGTAATGGAGTTAATGGACAGCTGGGGCTGCTCAAAGGTGGCCTAGAACTATTTTTAATGAGCACTTAGGACTTCTGATACAGTTCTCCTTCAGTCTCTGACTATAGAGGGTCCAAAATCTCAGTCAATCACGCCGAGAATAAAGGAAATTCCACCTTTTCTTAAAGGAAGAGGGACACTGAATAACTCTTTAATAAAAAATAATATAATATCAACCAATATAATTAAATTAAATATATTAATAATAAATTTATTTTAGTTATATTAGTTGATATATTACAAATTATTTTTAACTTAATAAAAAAAATAAAATATTTTATTTTTTTTCTATTCAATCAAAAAAACAAACACTAATCCTCCAAATCAATGCATGACGTGGTTGCAACCTCACATGAAAACTAATAATTTGGTACTATGTATATTAACTATATATTTATGTTGAAAAGACTTTGTTGAACTTCATCAATCAAAGTTGAATTCTCTTTGTGAAAATTCATAAGAATATCTCTCATGGTGGAACTAAGAAGATCAAATGTTGATGCCTATAGAAAGAGATGCACAAGGAGGAGAAAACAAACCTGCAATTTTCAATGGTTTTGGGGAGGTTTTGAATGAGGTTCCCAGAGATGTTCAAAACCTTGAGCTTTGAAAGACACCCAATTGAGTTTGGGAGGGATTTAAGCTGATTTGAGTGCACATCCAATATCACCACATTTAGTAGTCTTGCTGTTAAGGATTCTGGTATATTCTGTCCAATTTGAATCAACTTTGATTAGTACAATAACACATATAAAAGGATTTGAATATAAATGCATAGCTATATAAATATTAAGTGACATGTGAAGACTTTGCAAAGGCATAGGTGATGGTGTGACAATTGATAGGTTTATGTCACTTTTAGGAGATATTTGGCTAATTAGCTTCCACATGCAAATTCCTTAATTTCTCACACCTATAAAAGATAAAATTGATTCATTAAGCAAAATTTAATTATCTTGATTTAATGATAAAAATTATCAAATAGTCAAAACTTGTTCTATGAATATGACTTCTTATAGCCTCTATACCAATCAAAAGATTCAAAAGATTCAAAAGATTCATGAGATGAAAAGGAAAAATACATGCATGATACAACCATAAGACTTTTTTTTTCTTCCAAAAAGGTGGAAAATGAGAAAAGCCCATTTCATTTGAGTTCCCACTTGAAGAATGGTAAACCCCAAATGGGTTTTCATCCATTGGAGTCTCAATGAATTGATTAACCTTCCATCGATCAAACACATGAAATCATTACATAGACACCCTAAACCAAGCCAAACAAGAAGAACCCAAAAGCCAAAAATATAAACATGAACATGGATATACCTGAAGATTGTTGTTGCAGAGGTCTAGCTTGCAGATGGCAGCCAAGTTAAGAGAAGGATTAGGGAGAGCGTCAAGGGACATGCCACTCAAATCAACAATCTCAAGCCTCTCTTCCTCAATTGATCTCTCCTTCTCCCTCTCCCTCTCCCTCTCCCTCTCCCTCTTCCTCAAATCCATCCTCATCACCTGCTGTTGTTGTTCATACATCATCCTTCTCCTTTTCCTTTTTCTTCTCCCTATAATCAATATATTTTCCTTCCTTACAAATCACAAATCACAAACCACAAACCACAAACCACAACCCACAACCTATATGATCTATCCCCACAAAAGAGAGAAACTGCACAAAGGTGTTGAGGTGTTGTTATTCTAGCTTCTAACTAATGGGGTTGTTCGTATGAACAAGGAGAGAAAGAAGACCATATATATGATATTCACTCACACATAGATGTCAAATTCGTAAATTAAATACTATTGAAAAAGATGTGTTGAGATATATGAAGGACGTACGGAGGAGGAAGAGGTGATGAATAAGATAGGAGAAAACCAGGTGGGGGTGACGCAGTTGGAAGTACTGAGCCGTATACAAAGCCTGCAATGACACGTTTCCTTCTTGATCAAGTCAACCCCCCTACCCTTTCCACGGCTCCCCTCTATTCTCGCCCTATCTTTTCCTTCTAATCCCTTTTTTGTCTATTTATTGTTATATTTCCTATTTGATTTTTTTTTCTTTTTAAATTTCCCACTATCCGTTATATTTCCCAATATAAACGTTCCAATATTTAAAATCAATTTTAATAATTATTTTTTCCCATTTTGATAATATTTTAAAATGCTTCTCTCCATGCTTGATCGACCTTTATTTTGTAAAAGCTCTCAAAATTGAAGTAGAGAATCTATTCAAAATTTATTTTCAAATTATCAATAAATGCATATATTTTACATATAATGTCTAGGTGTGACAATTTGTATAGATGGGTTATGTCATCAAAACCTAAATATTCTATTATATAGATCAAGTCAATTCCAAATAGTAATCATTTTAGAAACATAAATTTAAATACTATTTCATTATTAAATATATAACACATTATGAAACTCATTTGAACCATTTAATAATCAAATTATTTTTTTTAATAATTAGTTTGAGTTAGGTTTTTTTATATATCTATATAATTAATATTTTAACTTATGTTTATGAGTCAATTGACCTATTTATTTAAAAAAAAATTAAAATGACTCAAATTAAATGGTTTAAAAATATAATTAAATTAATAATGAGATTATCAGGTTAATTAATTAGGCCAAATTCATGTTATGAAGGTTGATCCAAAAATTACCTATTTATTAAACGGATTATACATATTATCCACACAAATTTGACTAAACTCATTTATACTTAATCAAAATCCGCAAAAAAAAACATGTTGGATTTGTATTGTATAGGTGAATTGTGTCAAACTTTGTTACCCCTAGTTATGGTACATAATTTTCTTGTGCATGCTCAAAGAAAATTTTAGAGAAATTTACCAATACCCAAGTAAAAATAATTATTTTCTCAAATAATTTTTTCCATGTAAAACATCTCATAACCCTTTTATAATTTAAGAATGCTTGGATCCTTACAAGAAATATATTTTCACAAAAAGTATTGATATTCATGTAATTAATTAGGCCTTACACCTGCCATCCATGATATTCACAAAAAGTAGTGTTGTTGTTCCCTTTTTTTTTGGATTTTTTTTTTTTGGTAATAAGGACTCCTTCCATTTAGATCTAATAAAACAGGCAGCTTATTAAACTTTGGAAATAAAATAAGGAAACCCCAATTAATAAATTGATAAAAAAAAAAAAGGATTATTGTACAATTTGTATTTTTTTTTTATGTAATCTATATGCTGGTCCAACATGTTATGTTGAGCATATATTTTCAAAGTCTCTAAAGTTTACTATTAGGGCATCATCACCAACCCACCTCTATATTTTATGTGGCTGTTGATAGAAAAAAAAAATGTATAATATAAATTAATTAACTTCTATATGAAGGACTAAAAAAATATTGGGTTGTTATGGGTGGATCCAGTGTACCCTTCCCAATACAGTCAAGTGAGCATTCATACAATTATTTATGGGTCTTAATAATTGAATATTGAGGTTTGCTTTTGTGGAATTTTGATCTGATAAGGATGTTTTGGAACCTTTGTAATATAGTCAAATGACTGAAAGTTTTGTTATGTCACCATTTAGTGAAAAAAAATCAACTATACACACCATTTGATGGATGATGGTTACCTATTTTTGACTAAACCAAGATTGTCTGATATATTTTGGGCATATTTTAAATATGAAAAAGAGTGATAATTCAAGGTTTTTTTTTTTAATTTTTTTTTTCTAGTTACTTGATTATATTTGTCAACTTGCTCTTTTTTTTTCTTTTTTTCTTTTTTTAACATTCTAGATGTATGTAAATTTTCAAATTATTATAATTTATTATTAATATAAGATTTTATTATAAAGTTTTACTAATATTATGCTCACATGTGTATTCAAGTTGACATTTACCTCCTCTTGAATTATTTTGATGGAAATTTTGCATGATTTGTGAGTGGGATATGCATTAAATGTTTTATGCAAAATAATCCAAGAGAAAGGCAAAAAATAATTCTCATACTAAAGAACTAAGCACTATTGATTACTCAAAATAATGCTTATTTATAGAAAATAAGAGAAAAATCAAAAGATTTAGGTCTTGTTTGGTAACAGTTTTTGAAAACAGTTTTGAAAACAAATTTTGAAAACTATTTTATGATATTTTATAATCCAAAATATTTTTAACCTATTTTAATATTTTTTAAATATGTTTTAAAAATATTTCATATATCTATTGCTATAGTTTTAATCATTCTATATGTTTGTATAATTATTTTTTTAAACAACTAAAAGATATTTTTTGAAAATACTCTATTTTTGTTTTTAAGAATAAAAAAAAAAAAAACTTTTTTCAATACCAAACGTGTTTTTCTAATTTTTTTTTTATAAAGAATAGAAATTTTTTCTAAAAGCCTATAGTTTTCAACTCAATAGACCTTTGATACAACTCATGCTTGATAATAGTACCCTGATAGCAACTTATACTTAATAATAAAACCTTGATGACAAGTCACATCTAATAGTGTTTTACCATCTTTATTTTTATTTTTCACTTAAAAATTTGTATACAATATTCAAAATTTTCTAATTAGACATAATAATAATAATAATAATAATAATAAAAAGAAACTCTAAACGAATTATTTCCACCCTTGTGCCATGGACCAAGTCCACATGAGACAATCATAGTCTATCCTAGAAGCTTTTGGTTAATATTTAAACATAAGATGCCTTGGAATATTAAAATATAAAAATTTTGTCAAATTTTATATTCTATTGATTTATCCCTAATCTGTCGTACAGTCGTACTTATCATTTGTCCTTGCAATCAAAATTTATTTTTATATAAATTTCTTTGCCACCCCTCTTGAAAAGAGGGAATCAAGTCAGAGAAGAAGGAAAAAGCTTGTTATGTAAGTAAGGTATTTTGAAGATGAAACCCTTCCTTTGGTGGAAGGAGTTTGTAGTTTGTTGACTATCACACAATGGCCAAAAGATTGTTGAAAATAAATCACAAGCAAAGGATCTCAAAAAAATTAACACGTGTTTTCTACTAGTCCAAAAATAAATAAATGAAGTTATGTACAATGAAACATTAAGAAATCTACATATTGGTTGGAGCGTCCCTTTCATATCGAGTTTAGTCTTTAAGTTGTCTCTCTTACATGTTCATTGAATCAAATAATATGGACAACATATTTTAAGACTATATTTACAATTTGAAAAGTACTAAGGAAAAAAAATAGTCTAGGTAAACTCATTTTCACATGTTTGGTTTTATAATTAAAAAATGCCAAAAAATAAAATATAATTAAAATTTATATATATTTAAATTATTTAATATTTATATAGAAGAGAAAAAAATAATTAAAATGAATTTAAAGTATTATAAAAATAATTTATTGACTTTAAATCCATTTTTTTTTCACTTTTTTTTTTTCCTATTTTTCCTCTTAAAATTTTTAGAAACTAAACATAGTCTAAAAAGATAAATCAAAAATAATGTAATTCAAGAAATTTCTTTTAGTCTATAATGATTATATATTTGATTTGATTTATCATTTATCATAAATTGCAAGGTATCAACAATGATATTTGAAAAAGTCAATGATTTTTTTTATTTTATTAGAATAAAGAGTTCATAGCATTTTAGTGTAGATGACATGAAGGCATTTGAAAGAAGTGAAAGCATATGCCATTGTTTGAGCCTTTATTGACTTTATAATGTTGGAATACATTGAAAATTAAGAAATAATGTCGCTTTCAATTCTAACAATATATCATGTATATATGAAAATAAGAATTATAATTGGTGGACATAAAGTCACCATAAAAAAATTTGAATCATGATGTCGAAAGTTTTAAGTGGTATGAAAGACAAAGCAACAATTAAATGAGGATCGCATTAAATATTCCTTTAGTGATCACTAAATGCTCATCCACCACTAAAAGATGTTTTCCTTTTAGTATATTTTTGACATTAAATAGTTCTTTTAACAATGACTTAAATTTTAGTCACGATATTTTTCTTTTGATATTTTTTTTTCCTCAAATGATATGACAATGCTATTCTCGAATGGACCTTTAATTGCAATCACATCACTAAAAACTTCATTAAGGGGTTTTGGCTATCATCCAAAATTCTTTTTCTCTTATGCTCGATTATAGATTGACAACTAAATATGATCGATTGAAAAATGCATCAAGTACAATAAGAATAAAAATAAAAATACAAAAAGTGTTTAAACCATGAAAACATCACTTCGAATATAATAAATTCAAAAAAAATTTATAGTCAAACTTGTGTAAATTTCCTATTCTCAAAACCATCAATAAAGACCTTGGTGGCATCCATTATCAACCATATATAGTGGCTATGTCTAAAAAGAATTACACAACTTGTACCTTTTTCTGGATAAGATTAGGAAGCCTAATCCTAAGTGTGGGCCATATTGCTTATAGCCCTTTGAAACTAAATGGGTCTTTTTCTTTTTATTTCACTATCAATTCTATGTTTTGATCCTTTGGGGTAATGTTATTTTCTTTAAAATGTTTGTAAATTGTTTTGTCTAAAATATAAAATATGTAAAAGATCATAAATTAATTCAATTTTTTTTTTTTTGAGAAAATCCAATTAAAAATTATTTAATTAAAAAAATAAAATAATTCTAAAATTGGAAAAATAATTCTCATTTTTCAAGAACATGGATTATAACCTTTCTCAGACAAAAAAAAGTAAGAGCTATTTTTCTGAAATAAGGATAATTATGTCATTTTGACTTAATATTGTAAAATACATTTATCATATTCTCATTATAGTAATAGAGAAAGGTTGTCTTACACATCAAATATATAATTCAATGTATGCATAAAATTTTAAAAAATAAAATAAAATATTGTGAAAATCCTTATATTCAAATCCTAGCTAGCATAGATGGCTAGATTCCATTATCAAAATAATGCAATTGAACAAGGCAAGCATTCAATAATTTATTCTCTAGAGGTCATCCTCATCGAATCAAAATCAAATAAATAAATAAATAACTAAATAAAAATAAAAAGTTTTAAAAAAATCTACCAATTTTAAATTCTGTGCTTTGTTGGTAATGGAATCAATGCTTATCCAACAATCCAACAATAGAGTTGACATCAAATTAATTGACCTAATTCTAGGGAAAAAAAAAAAAAGAAAATTCCCCCCTTTATACTACTTTTAGTTTCATCTATTTTTTATGATTGTTTGTTTCCCAAGAATATATATATATATATATATATATATATATATATATATATTAAATGGGTTCTCAATGATCAAATAGAGGAAAATTGACTCATAAAATGTTAGTTGGGATATATGTGAAAATTAATTAACCTAATTCCAGGCTTTTTTTTTTTTATAACCTTTTTCCCCTTTATATTACTTTTAGTTTCATGTATTTTTTTATGATTGTTTGTTTCCCAAGAAAAAAATATATCTGTGAAATGGGTCATAGCTCAATGATCAAATAGAGGAAAATTGACTCAAAAAATGTTAGTTGGGATTTTCTTTTAAGGCTAGTTGGTGATCAAGTGGAAGAAGGAATAAAGTCAATGCTATGTTGATTGGAAATTGGGTAATTAAAATGTTAGTGAAATGGTGAGAATGTGCACTTCTTGGTGTTGAAGCCTCCACACAACCCATTAAATATAAAAATTAAAGAAAGCATAGTTTATTAAAAAGGATATGTAACCACTAAGCAGCCATATAATCATTTGACTTAAGGGACATGTTGAAGATTTTGTCGCAGGCAAAAAAAAAAAGAAAGAAATTATATATTATCTCACCCATGGAAGCTCATAAGAAACCTATATGATCTGCTCTAAAGGTATTTTACATGTCCAACCATGGGAACACTTGTGCCCATTGGTCTCCAAAGTCAACAGCCACATTTTCACCAAAAAGAGAAGGTTATTAAGTATTTACATAGCCAATAGAAGCCTCCATTTGTTTCATTCAAATCATTTGGGATGAGCTAGCTTAGCTCATTGTCTTCATGGCAGCAATCTGATGAGCTCTGTTCTTCAACACTTGTTTTCAAGGACTAAATGGGACTGAATGGAAATCTCTTCTGAAGCTCAAACACTCCCATGGGCGAGACAATGATATGAACCCTTCTTTCCTTTTTTCAGCCTATTTAAAAGCATTTGGACATTTGGTGAGGCACAGAACAAAGGAATAGATAAGCAAAGAGGCTCCAATCTAAGACCTCTTGGAACTAGAGCTCAAATATCATGCTAAAATCCTGAAAGTTTAAACTGTTAGAAAATGGACTAGCAA
Source organism: Vitis vinifera (assembly GCF_030704535.1). Lineage (NCBI taxonomy): Eukaryota > Viridiplantae > Streptophyta > Magnoliopsida > Vitales > Vitaceae > Vitis > Vitis vinifera. The sequence continues at coordinate 17,965,477 of NC_081815.1, read as the reverse complement.
TGTATAACATGCTACTAATAGCTTACACCATCAAGGTAGATGTTTCCCAGACATGAAAAAGAAAAAAAAAAACAGGGTAAGGAATAGGCAATGTGATATAAGGTGGAGTAAATAAATTTAGCAGTTTTTTGCACTCACGAAGCTAAGGCCGACAATTTAGGAACAAATTCGACATTTATGACTACAGTGATGTGTAATACTTTTCACTTGAACCATCATATATACATATATATATATATATATATATATATATATATATAGATATATCAAACGCTAAGTAAAGGTCTTTAGACCTAGCAAGAAAGGAAAGAAACATGTACTACCTGCATTAGAGGATAGAAAAATATACCAAGAGCTTTTGTTTTCAAGATTACTTTGCAACCTATTCAGCATTTGCCCTGTGGAAATTCAAGAAAGATGGATAAGCAAAGTAGTTATTTTTAGACATCTAAGGGTAGATTACATTGGGGGCAAAGCTGATTTTATTCACTTTATCAACTGTAAGATGAAATGAGTAAAATCAGTTTCTACCTCCAGTTATATCCCTCGCATGTCTAAAAAATTCCTGCAGGGAAGATTCTGAACAAAGCTATAAAGTAGTTCTATTAACAAACACTTTCGTTTGTTTATCTTTCAATACAAATTGTTAGATCAAAACATTAGTATCTCGCATTTGATATATATTAGATGTTTTAATCCCAAGTTTCTCATCCCAAAATATTTTCTTCATGTCTATAACCTTCTTGAATTTCAAACAGCTGATGTACAGTCATTGTCAATTGAAAAAAAATCACATAGAATTAATTGAAGAAAGACTGCACACCAAGTCATAAACTACTTATACAAAGGATATTAATCCAGAATTGAATTTGGAAGCAACTTCCATAATGCTTTCATTTTGATCTTGAAAAGAATGTTAATACATATAAACCCTAGTCATACTGAAGTCATCTTTGACCTTTTCACAGCAGAAGATATTCCTAAAAGAACCACATTTGGAGATAATAGAAAGGACAAATTAGAGACAGACTTTCAGTTGAAGTTGGGTGCTTGAGCACCGTATTTTCAACACAGCGGCAAAGCCACCTGAGTCCCGAGGGGGTCAAATATTCTTAAATGTTGGCCCCCTCCAAATTAATTTCATGGCTCAACCACTGATCCATCCTCATATTCCACAATGGGCAAGATAAATTAAAGACTAACACAGGAAAAAAGAACAAAGAAAAAAAAAAAAAAAAGACAGACTACAAAAGAGAGACTAGAAATGCTTACTTTTGTATATTTTTTGGAGGAAGATCTCTCATAATGCATCAACACTGCTGTGCCATGTCAACCTAGGCAAACAAATGGTTGTATATGCTAAAATCAATCCTTTTTGTAAATGCACCATTCTCCTATGTGTTGCAACAATTTTTCCTTCGATCATCTTTACTCGACATTCCTTCTACACCAATTAATTGATTATTTTATTTGCAAACTCCTTTTCAAAATATTTAGTTCTACAAATCAAATGATGAATAAATTGAAATTGGATGCACAAAATCATCAATTAAAGTGAATTTTTTATATTTGTTTTTATGAGATTTATAAATTAATCTTCTAATATTAACGAGCTACCATCAAGTATGATTCATGTTCCAATAAAATCCCGCTTCATTGGCATAAAATAGAAATGGAACTAGTCATAAGTTTAAAAAAGGTGACAATAGTTGATGACTGTCATAACTTCTAACATCACCGTCCATCATTGACACTTATAGCTAAAGACAACATATTAATTGCTTTAACGAGAAAAAATTGCAGAGAAAGTGAAAAGATGACAAATAATAAGAACAAACAAAAAATTTGGACAATTTTGATAATTGCATCTTGTTTGGATCAAAATCCACATAGCGAAGGAGAAAAATCAGTTTGGTTTTTTAATTGGAATCACCAACCTTAAGAACCATTTTTAATCAAAAAGTAGATGTCTTTAACAAAATTAGACCTAAATCTTTAAGCAAGGCTAAAAATCATCTACAATCATGAGCATCCATCCCTCATAAATTATCTTGACCCATTAATTTGGAAAGTAGCATGACTCCTTGAGAGCAATTATGAGACATTACTATAATACATTAAATAACATAATGACACTTGCATTGTAAAATCATGACATTCATCATGTGAGAGCTTATTAACCAACGGTTTGTCATCGTGTAGGTTTCAATTTCCAATACTCCATTTCCCTACATAGCTAACATGTTATCCAACAATCAAGAAATTGATCTCCTCCATTAGAAACTTGTTATATTAATATGAATTGTATGATTTCTTGATTATGGTGCTTGATTTGATATTGAAGGTTTTATATTCTCATGGAGGGTGTAATCTTTGGTAAGATGGAGTGTTACAACGTCATTGGAACCAATGAATCATCATCTACTAAAGTAATTGGGTTGTCTTGTAGTAATGCCTAGGCCAAAATTCTTCATTACAATTGAAAAACAATCCTTTATCATGTCATGTTTGCATCTTGGTAATTGATATTTATCATAAAAGAGGATATTGGAAACATGGGTATTGAGGGTTGAGGACTTGGTAATGGTTGTGTATGGGTAAATGATGGACTAAAAAGTAACCATTAATGCAATTTTGATTTGAGGAGGTCGATTTTATCATTATAAATATGTGATAAGGCATTGACTTATGGCAAGGTTTTTATTTTTTTATATTTTTATTAGGTAAATTCTTATCCCTATTAGGACTTGAACCTAGAGCCTCCCACAAATCCTCCCCAATCCTTTACCATTTGAAACAAGCCATAAGGACAAGGTGGCTAGCTTAAATTTAAATGATCTAAACTTCATCACATCTCCCATTTTAGCTTTTGTCTAACTTAAGCTTCAATTTAGGTTAATTGTAACAAGGTAACAGAGCCTTGGTTCTTTAAGGTCTTAAGTTGAATCTTCCATTATCAATTCAGTCTCTATCATCATAAAATCATCACATAAAGCTTTACTTGGTGTTTTATTTTGTTGAGAATCACCCCTTAATAAAGTCAAAGTTTGATGTTGAATCTATCCTTGAATCTTTGTAGGATATCATTTGACCAAAAGGCTATCATGTTTATTACGTGACCCTTAAAGTCCATTTGCACTTCATTCAATGTGCTTTTATACTCACTTCATCTTTTAATTCTTGCGTTCTATCCTTACTCTAGTTCTAGGGCGACTCCACTACCTCTTTTTATTTCCATATCTCCTACATTCCCATCGCTTTTGTCTTAAAATCCCAAGTATAGTTATGAAAGGTGCAAGGTACAAAGGTCTCTTAGAGTTCGAGCACAAGGTGCAACTCAAGGTGTGTGGCTAAGTGAAGTGAGATCTAACCTAATTTACATGTGCAAACAACATATGGAAAATTTTCATATACCATCAAAAACTCTAATTTTAATACGTTATTTTCAATTTTCCAACATTAACCACTAAAACAATTTCAAGAAAAAAATTATAAGAAAACAAAAAAATATTTCACTATTTAGGTGTTTATCATCACAAGTATTTTTGAAAAGGTTTATTCCTCATTAAAAAAAAAAAAAAAAATCAAATTAGGAGCATTAAAGATACATGGTTTTCTTCTCATTATTCTGAATCTACACTACAAAAGTTCTTAAGGACACATAGGGGTAGGGGGTTTCTACCCTAAAATAGATGAAAAAATGGGAGCTTACCCTAAAAAAAATGCATGGATTAGAAAAGCCTTAAAAAAAATTATAAAACCATGACAAGATTTTGTAGAGTGACGATTGTTTTTCATCTTCCCTATTAGGATCTTTGTAGACCTAGAACTATTTTTGTCTAAAATTACGTCTGTCTAAAATTGTGTCTTGGATCTGTCTAAAATTGTTAAAATTGTTTGGATCGTCTTCTTTAAAATTTTGCAAAGTGATGATTGCTTTTTCATATTCCCTATTAGGATCTTTGTTGATCTAAAGCTATTTTTGTCTAAAATTGTGTTTGTCTAAAATTGGGTCTTGGAGTTGTTTAAAATTGTTAAAGTTGTTTGGATCATCATCATCATCATCTTCTTCTTCTTCTTCCTTATTTGGTACTTTGCAAACATGGAGTCTTCTTCTTTTTATTCTTCTTCTCTATTTGGATCTTTGCAAACATGGAGTCTTCTTCTTCTTCCCTCTTTGGATCTTTGCAACGTGGAGTTGTTTGCATCATATGTCTTGTGCCTTGTACCTTGCATCATTACCGTTATGTAGGGATTGGTTGGGTTAAGGTTTCTTCATTTTTTTCTTTTTTATTAAAAAGAAAGGAAGCAACATGTTTTGGAAGAAGCAAGAAGAAGAAGAAGAAGAAAGTGACTAATGCAAAACATGTTGCAAAGAAAAAAAAAAAAAGTCATTTTCTTTTTCTTCTTCCTTACTTGAACCTTTGCAAACATGGAGTTGCTTGCATCATGTCTTGTGCCTTGTACCTTGCATCATTGTCATTGAGACCTATTTCTTCTTCTTCTTCCCTATTTGGATCTTTGCAAACGTGGTGTTGTTTGCATCATGTCTTATGTCTTGTACTTTGCATTGTTGTCACTAAGACCTATTTCTTCTTCTTCTTCTTCCCTATTTGGTTCTTTGCAAACGTGGAGTTGTTTGCATCACATGTCTTGTGCCTTGTACCTTGCATCGTTGTCACTGAGACCTATTTCTTCTTCTTCTTCTTCCCTATTTGGATCTTTGCAAACGTGGAGTTGTTTGCATCATGTCTTATGTCTTGTACTTTGCATGGTTGTCGTTGAGACCTATTTCTTCTTCTTCTTCTCTATTTGGATCTTTGCAAACGTGGAGCTGTTTGCATCATATGTCTTGCCTTGTACCTTGCATCGTTGTCACTGAGACCTATTTCTTCTTCTTCTTCTTCCCTATTTGGATCTTTGCAAACATGAAGTTGTTTGCATCATATGTCTTGTGCCTTATACCTTGCATCGTTGTCACTGAGACCTATTTCTTCTTCTTCTTCTTCCTTATTTGGATCTTTGCAAACGTGAAGTTGTTTGCATCATATGTCTAGTGCCTTGTACCTTGCATCGTTGTTGCTGAGACCTATTTGGGCCTTATGTTTTGTCCCTTGCATCATCTTCTCCTAGTGATATTAGATCATCACAAGGATGTTCCCTTTGTTCATGTAGCATTGTTTATATTAGTCACTTTAAAATAAATGAGCAAAAACAATGTCGTTTTTCCTTTTAAAAAATTTAAATAATTTGAAGTCTAAAACAAAACAATATCATTTTTTAACCTAGAATATAATAAATTAAAAGCAAAATCTCACGTCTTTGCACATGGATCCAAGTACACCATTGAACGCCTAAAGTGACGCCTCATTGACTGCATTGTGCCCTATTCCAAGTGTGTTGCAACAATAAGTGTGTCTCGTCACCTAGCATCTTGGCTTGCCTTTAAAATTATAGTCCTAAGTCTAACATTATCGCTCACTATATCCCTTACTTTGTCTCCTTCCACCATTTGCACAATTGGTCCTCAATTCAACCATGGGCTTGACAAGTTACCTTCAAATTTAATCAGTACTCTTTTAGTTGTGAAGGTTCAAAAAAGCATGGATGAAAATTTACAGAAGTCATGAACAATTAAGCCAAAGTGAGCCATGACAACTTCTCCATGAAGACAAGCTAAGAGAATACCCAATATTTTGACTTGCATAAATCAAACCAAGGCGAGACATCCCATTCCAAGAGTAAGGATGTAATCTCCACAATTGGATTTTTTTTGGGGTTTATTAGAAAAAGAATATCTAATATAATGTAGTTTCCTTTTTATTGGAACACAAGCTTCAGTAAACATGGGCTTGCATGGGTAGCATATTGGTACTTAAGTCATTAGCTCATCCTCCACATCAATTATGAGCATAGACTTCAAATTCTATCCTCATTTAGCAAGAGTTCAATCCAAAAGTGTACTTTGGAAGTTATTTTGACCTAATTTTAATGGTTAATATAGCTAAAATGAAAATAACTCCCTTTTTAGTGAGAATATATGAGCAAATGCCTAACCCAAAAGATGTTATTGCTATGGGATCACAAGAGAGATTTTCTCGGACTAATAGCTTCCAAGGACATTCATAGATGATTGTGAAATTAGGATGTCGTTTCCTCATGCATATGTAGGCGGAACTCAACATAGGAGAGTTCTTGTGCTTTAATTCAATATGTTGAGTGAATCGCTTTCAATATGGAAAAAAACGAGACTGATATTCTAATCAGGATTCATCCAACTTAAGAATCACTTTAAATATTAAAAAACCATATGCTTTCTGATGAAGTTGGATATGTGATTTAAATAATGCTAAAGATAATCTAAGATTACGAGAATCATCCCTCACAAATAATTTTATACTTGTTTGGAAAGTAGATTCTCAAGGTTAATCTTAGGCTTATTCTTTAAATCAATCTCAAGTCCTAAGATACTATCATACAACATTAGGTGCTAAATCAATGGCTTTGGACAAGGTGGCCAATCAAAATGACCTAGTGCTATATCTCCTCCTTTAACCCATCAATGAAGTACCCACACCATTGGTTCTCAATTCAATTATGGGCATGACAAGCCAAATTTTCAAACTTTAGTTTGATATGCTTTAATTGAGGAGGCTTGATGAAGCTTGGATGGGAATCCATGGAAGTCATCATAGAGAGTTGAGAGTCAAAGTGGGCCATGATGGCTTCCACAAAGTCAAGTAAAGAGAAGACCTGATAGTTGGACTGATAGCAATCAAACTAAGCCATGACATCTTCTTCAAAGTAAAAGGATGCAATGTCTTTTCAACTTTTAGTGGTTTGATAATATCAAAGAAAATGTTTTGCATAAGATAACTAGTCTAATTGAATATCTCATTAAATTTTTGTAATTCAAGCTTCAATGAATTGGCTTGCATGGGCAAGATGCATTGGTACCAAAATCATTGATTCACCCTCCATATTATGGACATGACCTAGGGATGGTAATAAGTAATTTTTTTTATTTTTTTATTTTTGGATAACCTATCTTTCCCACCCCTAATGAGTCGAGCATAGGAGAGGTGATGTGGGGGATGAGCCGGGTTTGGTAATTTTTGAAGAACTCAAATCAAGCTCAAGGTAGGACACCTTATCATACCACCCAAACACGTGTTGCACTGGTTATAATTAGTTTTTGTACCGATTATCCTCAATGTTTAAAATATTTACAGAAGTGCCATTATATATATTCTCACTTTTCCCCATTACACTTTTCAATTTCTCTCATGTATTCTTCATTTTTTTGTTCTATTCAATGCATTCAATGTTTTTTCACACACATAATATTGGAATCTCACCATATTCTCACAAACTAGTCCATCGACTTTGGAATTTTTACCTGTTTTCTCAGCAAACAAATACTATGTTGAGGTTTCTTTGTTTTGTTTTGTTTTTGTCTTTGTTTTTTTTTTTATTTTTAATTTTATTAAAGTTGTGTCAAGCAACCACCAAAGACCAATTCCTTTGCGCTCTCTCTCTCTCTCTCTCTATAATAATTTTTAGTGTTCTTTGTTGCCAAACAATTTTTTTTCCTTTTTTTAATATGTATATATAGATAGATAGATAGATAGATAGGTATCCAAACATTTTTTTCTTTTATTTTTTCCATTTTCCCTTTCTTTTTTTTGGTTGCTCAACAAACTTTTTCTATCTCTATAGCTTTTAATAAGGTAGTGGGTTAGATTTGGGGTTTTTTCTCCTCTCCTATGTCGGGTTTGGAAATACAACTCTCATCCCACCTTGGCTATGGAACAAGGACAGGATTAAGAATTTCCTAGCAGAATAAAGTAGGAGATAAGAAGACCCATCCCAAACCCACCTCCTTGGCATCCCTAGCATGGCTTTTAGGTTTCTCTTTAATTTGGCAAAGTTCATCCAAAATGGATCTTTCAAAGTTATTATTTTGATGGAACATAGCTTCCATTAACACCCCCATACCTTATAATTGGAATGTTATTTCTTCCTCACACGTTTAGTGAATTTAATTCAACAAAAGGAAAGTTCTTATTCCCTATTCTTCCATTTATTTGGTGAGATTCTAATGCTAAATGTTAAGATTGAAGTCCACAAAAAGAGAGAAGGAAGACAATTTTGATGTCTTAAATAGGGAACACCCACCTTAGAAATAACTTTGCTTCACACCCTCTAATGAATCATCCCTCCTATGTTATGTTTAACCCACTAATTTGGAAAGTAGATCTCAAGATCTTAAGCTTGTCTAAATCGATTTTATAATCCTAAGATATGATCACATAATGTTGAATAAAATCACAAAATAAACTGTGTAAGATTGTGGCATGTATCATATATAGGAAAGGGAATCTTTTAGTCCTAGTTTATGAAATTGTTTTCTTGACATTTGATGAAGGCATTGAATATCCAAGGAAGGCCTTTAGACCACCTTAGCTCATTTATGTTTTACAATTAAATGAAAAGATAATTTTGACATTTAAAAAAAATAATAATAATAAAATAAAAATCCACTTCGTCACATTTGAGGAAAAGCATGGGCCTCCTGGTTCTTTAAAACGTGGATAAATCACATTAAAAGTGTAATACCCATGGTTGAGAGTTCTATCCACACACTCCTAAAGGTTGCATTTGACCTTCAAACACTGCTGTTAGTGTTTAAGAAGCTCTCCAAAACTGGGCTTAACAGTTTGCACCACTAACATCGATGTTGTCATAAGCACTAGTTAATAGTCAATCATGTCAGCAGTAGCAATAACACCACGAAGAAATTCTAAAAGAGAATACTAAGTATTGGAACATCACAAATGTATACACTTATAGAAAGACAATTATAAATTACACAGTTTTACATTGCACTCATGCAGCTACTCTCTACGAGTTACTGATCAAATTTAACATTTTGGCTATTGCATAATATTTTTAATTTAAGACATGTAAACTAAGCAAAAGATATACTACTTTTCAGGGGCTTGTTCACAACTTCATTCAGGATTTACTTTGTCTAAACTCAACAAAAACATGAATATGCAAAATGGTTTCTTTTAGATATATAACGAGAAATGTAACTAGAGACTGAAGTAGAAGAAACTGTTACTTGTGCTGGAACAAGTATCTGGCTCTTGCCAGAAGCAATTCTTTTCCCGACCACATTGGCGTAGAACAGTCCAGAAATGGAAGGTACAAAGACATCGCTTTCAGAACATATGTAGAAATCAATAGCCTTTTCAAATTCAGAACTCTCTGAACTGAGGAACTTGGCCTTTTTTTCTGCCAGCATGATACCTTCCTGCATAGTTTCAGAAACGCACACACATTCTCCATGTTGAGCAGGGACTTAAGCAGCACTAATTGAAGACAAATGACAGATGATGTTTCCAACTATTCATGTAAGGGTGATGTGCATTTGGAAGCAACTTCCAAGAAGAACCACTTCTTATCTAACTTCGAAGAAAACCTTAATAGATATCTTTAGTCATTTCACTGCTTACTTAATTCCAAAATAAGTACCAGCCATCCCCACTGGAAGATAATAGAATGGATCAATTTAAAGTGCTTGTCAGTCTAAGTTTCATGCCCAAGTGATGTATTTTCAACATCACTTCAAAGTAACTCCTAAAAGGAGTCACTATAGTTCCACTAAAAGTCAATCGACTCAGAACTCCTTTGACGGATGTCATGGGTCCTTAATAGGCTAAGGCTTGAGTCAAACTAGTGTTTTATGACTAGGGTGATCTAGATGCAGATGTATGCAGTTATCAGCTGAAAGAAACCACTGGATTGGTCTCATGTTCTGAATTATGATCTGCTTTTGCCTCTCATCAACTGATAGCATACTTTAGTGTGGTAACAACAATATGGTAGCTAATTTAAGGGGAATGGATGGCAATCAAGTCATCTATGTGAAAGTATTAGATGATGATCAAACACTGATAACTTGCAATGCTTTCAACCTAAAGTAGAGGTCTTCAACAGCATTCAAAAATGTTTATATGGAACTCCTAAGAATTTCCAGAAATTTGAGATTTGTTTTTATTTTAGCAGTACCAAAATTCATGTTAAAACCAAAATTTTAAAGCTCGATGGTTCAGAGGCACTAACTTTGCAACTTTGTGCAGACTGGAAAGGTTTAAAATCCTTAGATATTGTTCTATACACCATGATCAAACCTACTACCATGATCCATCTAAATGTTTAAAAAATGAACAAAGATAAACTAATGGGGTAATAAGAAAAATAGAGGACCTTACCTTTGTAAATGTTTTCGGGAAGATCTCTCTCAGTGCATCAAGACTGTGATGCCATTTAGACTGAGTCAAATAGATTGCAGTGTCTCTGTCAAAACCGATCTTCTTTAGGAAAACCCCAATCTCCTCTGCATTATAACAATTTTTCTTTCCTTTAGCCTCTCTTCTCCGGCACTCTCGTTCCAACACTTTAAACCTCAAGTCCACTGCAACAAACTGGCCATTGGACTTCCGACTCGAGTTCCTTAGCCTTCCAACCATAGAGTCAACCACTTCCTGCAGCTCCGGTTGCAACTGTAGAGTCCCAAACATGGCCAAGCATGCAAATGAATCCAAATATTTAGTCTCTTCAGCTCTCCTCATATCCAAGGATGGGAAGTAAGTTGAAAGACGTAAGTTTCCTTTTGTTCTAAATACTGGTTCAATCTTTGCAGCAATATATTCTTCAGAAACCCTGTTTGGGACCCGAACAACCGTGAGCTTTCCTGTTGATGCTTGAGAAGGCTGATCCAGAGCTACTCTAACCACACTACCCAGGTTTTTCACACATTTCTTTGCATCGTAAATTTCTTCAAACTTCCTGAAAGGGTTTCATTTATACTTAAGTATAAGTTGCAATTGTTTTTCATAGTTAATAAACCCATTTTTCCTGTATATGTCCAGCCCATGTAACTTAGAAAATCAAGGTCAAAAAATTGAAGGAAAAGAAATTTATAGCATTGCATTGAACACTAACCTCTTTTGCCCTCTTTCACTTTTCCTGATGTCAGGAAGCACAAGAGTTGCTCCTAGATATCTTGCAATTACCACGGCATCAGCAAGCTGAGGAAATCAACAAAAACACATTTTAATGCTAGAGTATAATCTCTTTAAAGAGTTAGCATAATAGAAAAAGGAAAGCCGATAACTTATATGAACCCCTAAATTATGAGAGTAACACTAACAGACTGATAAATTTTGAATAAATAAAAACCAAAAGCGGCTGCTTGTAACAAGGTTTGCAAAGCAATTTGGGTTCATGTTGAACAGTAATAAATGACTTCAAACACAAGCCATATGCAAAATACCATCTGTCGCAAAAGATGAAAAGTGTGGGGATAGAAAAGAATGCAAGCTACACCAAACATCTCATAGGTAAAAACTGAAGTACATTATATATCATGTTCAACTGCCTACAGATGACAAACACATGGAATGAGAAGTTATATTTAAAAAAAAAATATGTAACTACAAATTTAGCAAATTTCATTTGGAAATGATGTGATGAATCTAGTGCTCAAAGAAATAGAATCTAATTGCATTTTAATGGAGAACTCAACAGGAAGTACTAGGGGTATTTCAATATGCACAAATAAAAACATTTTATATTCTCTAAATTCTGAAGAATCAGATATTATACTGGGAATTAATGATCTAAAACATATACAACTGAATAAATTATTAAAACAAAAATTAAAGGCACAGGTGCCAGCTGGAAGTGATAAATTTACCTGTGATACATGATACTCAGGGCCATTTGAGAATGAAAATGTAATGAAACCTGTTGACTGCTCTCTCTCTTCTGTACATTGAAAAAAGTAAGAAAGGTTTAACAAGAAGGCTAAACAACTGTCTAATGAAAAATGCTTCACAAAGATAATTGATAAATATCCAATACAGATGAGAACATACCGAGTGCTGGCTTGTTCCAGCAAGGTTTCAGTGCCTCACTATCATTTTTCCATGGCCCTCTGCGGATGGTTGGAAGGTCAATGATATTTTTTTCAGCAATTTTTATGGTATCGTATTGAACATGTGACGTTGCTGGAAATTTCATCTTCAAAGCAAAATGGCAGACTAAGTTAGTTGATTCCCATAAAAGATAAATAAATAAAAATCAGTAGTGCAAAATTATTTTTAGAAAATACATAAAAAATGAATACTTGTTATATCTTTTCTTTGATTCCGATACCATTTGAACTTGACGTAGCACCCTCATAGCATAGAAAAATGACATGTAGATCAAACCAGTGTGTAATTTTGAAAAAAGTTTGTGGTTGAAATGCATAAGTGAAAAGTTGTAAAAAGACAATTAGAAATAAGCAAATCTGGGAGAAATCGGGTGTAGTGCTACCTGGGGACAGGTTGAGGAACATGGTTCAGAATAAACTTGTTGCTAGGACCATAAAGAACACATGGCTAAGGTACTTGAAAAAGACGTGTTGGTACTGAAATAAAGTGGCCCTAGGCACACCAAAATGGTCAACCAAGATTAGCATAGCCAGTCCCATGGCTAGAAACAAAGGCCTTTTCAAGATGGTTGGAATTGACTTAATAAATTTACAGAGTTGATTTGTGTTCTGAAAGAAAATAACATCATTTAAATTTGGCATTCAAAGGAAATACCTCGGCTCTTTTTTTCTTGGTTGTTTATGCAGAGGACAAAAGAAATTAGTTGAAAAAAGATCCAGGAAGCCCATGGTTTTATTTTCAAAATTCTCTAAATCCAGAAGAAACTATGAAATTTTTAATAAAACTCAAAAATTCAAGTCAAATAATTAAAAACAAAAAATAGAAAAGAAAAGAAAAGAAAAGTTTCACGATGCCAATTGGCTAAAAATCAAGCAAAAATATTCAGTTAGAAATTCAAAAGGTAAACATTTGAGACAAATAATATAAGGAAACTTAACTAAAAACATGCAGATGCAAAACAATTCATTCAGAACTGCAGAGATCAAATGGCATCACAGCTCACAAAGATAAAGCAACAGACTTTTCATCACAAATTTTACAATCATCTAATGTTCTGTTTGGTAGCTGAGAAATGCCAGAAAGCAACGATTAACTATTACAGGACCTCAGAAAACAAAAAAAAATAGAAAGCCTAGCACAACAATTTCCTCAGTTTTCTTGGGAAACAGAGGGACAAAGAGTAAACTTACTTGAAACGTATCAAAATGATCTTTCTTGATCATGTTTCCAAGCATGGCAAACATTGACAGAGTCAGAATAGCAGCAATCACCTGCCTCGCGTCCATTGCCATTTTCTCTTTCTCCTTCTCTAAACTCACTCTTTCTCTCGCTCCCAATACTCACACAAGAGACACTCTGAAAACCTCTAGCACTGCTGAGAGCACAATAAATGCTTGAAAGACCGACCCGGATGAGGAAAAATACAAAAATGCTTCAATGAGATGAAGACAACAGTTACAGCTCATAGTGAAGAAAATCCAGCACCGAAACTCTCACTTTTGGCATATGCTCCTTTCCTTTCTCCTTTTCTATTTACTGAGAAGAGCTTTGGTTCATCTGCAACATGTGAAAGGTAGTGGATGGATACCATAGATGGTTGACGCCTGTTTCTTCTCTCTGCTTGCTGGACACCTCAAAGATAGAAAATGATGGATTGCTTACTTTTAAGGTGTCAAAGCTGTGAAAAATAACAGGTGTATAAAGAAAACTTAGCCCTGCAATACCAGCAGGTTGGTCAGGTTATAAGTCAATCCAAGTCCACCCACAGTCAATTTAGTCCAGTTATGACAGATTTTTAGGTAAATTGGTTGAACAAATGATTAATTTTGTAAAAAGTATATATCTCTTATATTTATTACTACATGACTTCCATAATAAATCCAAGTATATTTAAACAAACAAATCACATAAAAAATAATGCAACTATAGAAATATTTTAAAATATTTTATAGAACAAAGTAAAAAACTTGAAATAAATATGAAATTAACGTAATTTTAGTTTTATATAATGGGAAAAAAAAATTGAAAATAATATAAATTAAGGCTCACTTTATGCACCTTTCTTTCAATTCATATGTTAAAATGTGGAAAAATTGAAGGTAATATAGATCTATGTGTTCCCTCAATAAAATAACTTAACAAGGCTAAATTTGACATGTGATTTGATTGTTGATAAGTGTGGGCATGCTACAATACTGATACTTAATTCCATTTATTAACTTCACTGTTCATAGGTTGATTTCAGCCTTGATCAATTGGAATCAATCAAAGCTCATGGTTGTGGTTGAAGAAGGGCCCAACAGATATATTAGGCAGCAGAATGTGCAGGTCAGGGACCTTATATCTGTAGAGAGATCTTCAAAATCCCAAAAAAAACAAGAAGAAATGATGAAGAATGATAAAAGGGACTGAAATGAAGTGGGGAGAAACACAATGTGCAAGAAATTTAAATCTACTAGATTTCAAAATTAATTGACTGTGTGGAGTAGGCTCCTTGAGTCCTTAAATGAATTGATATTTACAGGCTTTCAATTATAAACAAGGATCCACTTCCCATGTTCCCTTGTTAGCAAACACCATTAAATATCTTGACATTTTTAAAGTACTTTGTTTCCTTTCTTAAAAATCTCTACTTTCCCTGGAATTCTCCTATAAGCAAATCATCTTTTATTTCTATCTATTTCTTGGTAGATTTCTTTTCCTACTAAACTGTCTTTATATTTGGAATCCTCCCCCTTTCTTACGCCTGCACTGGTCAACATATGTTATTTTCTTCACTTGGCCTACCACATCACCTTTTACCATGCTAACAACCACGTGTCCCATTCTTGCCTTGTCATCCACCATGCCAGCACCTTGTGACACATCACCAAAATTCCAAACATGACTGAACCATTGCCTTTGGATGTTCCACATTGAGAAAGAAATGAGAAACTTGGTTTTACCATTACAAATTTAAATTCTCTTAGTTTTATTCTTATTCCCATTATAATTGATGCCATGTGTTGACTCCCTAGGGCCCATCAATCAGCCTCATGCAACTCATCTCTTGAGGGATCATTTCCCAAACTCAAGTTTGGTTATCCCATTTTCGTCTTGGTCATCCATCTTTTTCTTTGTTAAAAAGGATGTTCCTGACTATGTTTGGAAAACTAGATATTCAAAGTTTTCATTGTGATGTGTGTGAATTCGCTAAACACCATCATGTGTCATTCCCTTCAAGGAATAATATATGTTTTATTCCATTTACCCTAATCCACACTAATGTTTGGGGGGCCTACTCGAATTCAAAGCATTGTTGGGGTAAAATAGTTTGTATCTTTTATTGATGATTCCACAAGGGTTACATAGGTATTTCTTATGAAACACAAATCTGATGTTAGCACTATTTTTCCTGTTTCCATAAAATGGTAAAAACCCAATTTGATGCCAAAATCCAAAAGTGGGATCCGATAATGGAAGAGAGTACTTCAACCAATGTCTATCATCATATTTTGAAAAAGAAGGAATTGTTCATCAATCCTCTTGTATGGATACACCACAACAAAATTGGGTAGCTGAATGGAAAAATAGACATTTGTTAGAGGTGACTAGAGCCTTGATTTTTCAAATGAATATTCCAAAGGTATATTTGGGGAGGCTATTTTAACTGCTGCTCATCTTATCAATGGATCTGTAGACCCCCCCAAGGAGCTAGGGGACTTTTCTTTTATTATTGCTTTGCTGTTTTTCCAGACGGCTCTCAAGTGGGCTGCTTTCAGGCGGCTGATGGGAGGTTGGCTCGGGCAGAGAAGTGCGGCTGATGGGAGAGGCAGCAGGGAGGCTTGCGGGAGAAGCCAAAGGAAGCTAAAAAGAAAAGAAAAAAAGGGAAGAAGGGGGATCTGCGGAGGGGGGCTTGTCTTCAGGCAGGGGATCAGAGAACAGGGAGAGGAAGGGAGCTGGAGTCTTCCCTGTTTTGGAGTAACAAAAGGCGTGAGAAGCTGACCAAGCTGTGAGAAACCTAGGTATGACCGTCATGGATCTTTTGTTTCTTTTCGTCGGCATGTAGTCTCTTTCTCTTTTCTTGGTATTTGATGTGGATTGCTTGATTAGGGGCTTAGTTCCATGGTTTCTGTTTGGTTTATTGTTATTATCTCCTTCGTTTTCTTTGGGGTGACTCGAGAGCAACACGACTCTGTTTTAGCTTCATTATCATCATGTGGGAGTTTTGTTTTTGCTTTCATTTCCATGGGATGCACTTAGTTCATATCTACTTCTAAGCTAGGGAACCAAAAACACAAAATGTGGCCTTCACCGGTTCATCTTGGTTTCATCCTCCATACTCTGTTTTTCTTGGTTGCTGTCCTCTGTTCTCTGTTGGTACTTTGGATGCGCGGCATTATATGCATCATTCGTTGATAATGTTGGAGACTAGTTCTTAGATGTTGACGGAACTTGGTACCTGAGCTTGTGAAAAGGGGAGAAGACTTGGTGGCTTCATGGGAATACCAACTCATGAGAATGGTGGCTCCATACAGAGAAGTTTTAATCGAGCAATGATGAATTTAAAGCAGCTGAGTTAGAAGCTTTTATTAGACCCATTAAGGATGTGAATATTGATCTTAAAAAAGGGATGGCAGCCTTGTCAAAGGAGTTCTCGTCGGATAAGGATTGGATTCTTAGAATTAGTGCGGACTTTGAAAATTTCTAGGGAGGCAGATAGAGGTGCAGATGGGGTGTGTGGTCGGTTTTTTTTTTCAAATTTTCAATCAGAACCAGGTTCTCGTCGGAAAAGATGGCATGTGACGACACGCCTGACTTCCCGCGTGCATGGCGTGCCGACTCCATCATCTCCGTGGTCGGTCTCCTCAGCGCCGTCGGCAGCGGCAACAGTAGCTGTGAGGACGATCCTCTCGCTGTGGAGGGCTGCGGCGTCCAGTCCCAGTCAGCACCAGCCATCCTCCAAGGCGCATGCAGTGGCCATCATTGCCCCATTTCCTAACTCCCAGCACTAAGAGTTTTATCTTTCTTTGTTTATTTTATTTTAGTCATTCACCTTTTCTTTGTTTCACGTGCTCAAATGACCCTATAAAATCCCTTAAATTTTCAAAGTCCTAGATTTACCAATCCATGCATTTGTTCTAAAAAAATATATATATATTTGTATTTATGTAGCATTTCCGAAATAACCTTCTCAAATTTAAATCTAAATTCAGTTCGTATAACTCCAATTCTTGATATTCAATTTTCCCGAACTCCAATATTATTTATTTATTTGCTTATTTATTTATCTATTCATTCGCTTATTATTATTTTTCAAGTTTTAGTCCTTTAAAATTCAATTCTCGTGATAATTTTCTAAGGTTTTAATTTTAAATGTAATTTTCCAATATTCAAATTCTTAAATTCAATGTTTCAAATTTTCTAATTTCCAAAATTTCTATCTTCGTAATTATTTATCGAATCATTATTATTTTTATTATTCCATTTATTTATTTATTTATTCACTCTTTCATTTATTTAAAATCTCATGTCTAAATAACTCTTCAAATTCTCAGTCTTAAAAATTCCACTATCCACATTCATCTGTTTAAACATTATTTTATCATTATCATTATTATTATTATTATTATTCCATATTTATTTAATTATTTCTTTTAAAAATTCAAATCAATAAGGCTCGGTTATTCAAAAATCTGACTTCCTAATTTATTTTTCAATTTCAAATATTCAACTATTTACTTTCATCTGTTTAGATATTATTCTTGTTATCATTATCATTATTCCATATTTATTCATTTAATTCTTTTAAAAATTCTAATCGTTCAAAGTCCAATTCTTCAAAAAACTTGACTTCCTAATTTAATTTTTAATCTCACAAATCTCACTATTCATTTTCTTTCATCCAAATATCGTTTTGATTAATTAGTAACGTTATTCTATATTTATTTATTTGTTTCTTTTAAAAATCTCAATATTTCAAAATTTAATTTTTAATCTCACAAATCTCACTATTCACTTTCATCCGTTCCAATATCGTTTAGATTAATTAGTAGCATTATCCCATACTTACCTATTTATTTCTCTTAAAAATCTTAATCATTAAAGTCTAATTCTTCAAAATTCTGATTTATAAATTTAGCTATCTGAAATTCCAATTGTCCTATCTCCGAACTTAATTTTCAGTTTCCCATGCTCCAATCCCCGTATTTATCCCGCTACCTATTATTATTATTATCACTATTATTTTATTCATTATTTTTTCTACCTTCGAATGATTTTCAAGATTGCCAACTTTTTTATAAATCGATTTTCATAATCTCTACTTCTCAAGTAACTTACAATTCTAATTTCTTTCAAAATTTAATTCCCAAAGCCTTAATTTTCGTAACTTAGTTTTCCTTAAAAATCCCGAACTTTCAAATAATTCCTCAAAATCCCAATTTCTTTCAAATATTTCTAAAATTCTCATTCTTAAATCTACTTCCTAAGAATCCAAATTTCGAATAATCTTTAAAATTCCAATTTTCAAATAACCTCTAAGACTCCAATTTTCAAATGAATTTCAAAAATCCAGTTTTCCTTCGAACAATTTTAATTTCCGTTTGGTGATGCATGTGATATGTTTCGTGCTCTATATTGTGCACTAACCTTATTTTTATGATAGCGCATTGCTCGTTTGTGGCCCAGGTACGCATCTACTCCTATTACATGTTTTGATTCCCATATGCGCTTAATCGATTTGAGTACCCATTGATTTTCCTATTGATTGCCACGTCAGCTTCATTTTATTAGTAGAGACCCGACTTTAGGGACTTAGAGGGGTGCTACGGTCTTTATCGTACCTTCCCGATAAGTAACCTGACCCCCGAACCCGATCCGGTTTTTCACATACCACCTTTTCCAAAACAAGGAGTCACACTTAGGGTTTTTTTCTTTCTTATTTTGTTTACCCTTTAAAAATAAAACAAAAATAAATGGCGACTCCATGTCATTTTTTCTTAATCAATAAAAATCATTTTTTCGAAATAAAAGTCGAGCTCACCATCGAGTGGAAAACGCATGAGCCGAAATGCGGGGTCCACAGGATCACCTTCTAAGGTGCTTGATTTCAAAGAAACCATAAATCTTCTCACTCAATTCTACCCACACTTTGATGGTTTTAGTCGAATAGCCCCAAAAATATTCAGGGGTGTGGTGTTTGTTCACATTCAGGCATATCATAAAACTAAATTGGATCCCCAAGCTCTTAAATGTATATTCATTGGTTATTCTCTAACAAAAAAGGGATACAAGTGTTATCATCCTAATTCCCAAAGGTTTTTTGAAACTATGGATGTCACCTTTAACAAACAACAACCTTTCTTCTCCCAATCTTATCTTCAAGGGGAGCCCCAATCTTATCTTCAAAGGGAGCCCTTTGTAGAAGATAAGGAATTTTTTCCTGATCTAACTCTTCCACATTCTAAAACCAATTCTTCACTTGAATCTTCACCCCACAATACTCTAGAATTTGTTCCTCCTGAGAACATAGAGAAGCTTGAGTCTATCATTCAAAGGAAAGAAGGGGAGAATCATTCAACGCCACTTAAAGTCTATTCAAGGAGGATGCAGCCAGCTCTAGAATCTCTACATGCCCCAACCATTCACCCTGATAAAGGTATTGAAAATCAAACAATCTCTACCCCTAATGACATTAGTAACCTTGATTTGCCTATTGTCCTTAGAAAAGAAAAAAGACAATGCACCCAACATCCACTTAGCAACTTTGTTTCTTTTGAAAACTTGTCATCCTCATATCAAGCATTTGTTTCCAGACTTAGCTCTATAAAAATACCTAAAAGTGTTCAAGAGGCACTTAGTGATGAGAATTGGAAGAAAGCTATGTTGGAAGAAATGAATGCATTGAAGAAAAATAATATTTGGGAACTTGTTAATCTTCCCAAGGGCAAGAGAAAGGTGGGGTGTAAATGGGTGTTCACTACGAAGCATAGAACAGATAGGACATTAGAGATATAAGGCAAGATTGGTAGCTAAGGGTTATACACAGACTTATGGGATAGATTACCAATAAACTTTTGCCCTGGTGGTAAAGATGAATATTTTTCATATTTTGTTATCTCTACCTACTAATTTTGATTGGCCCTTGCAACAATTCGATATAAAGAATGCTTTCTGGCATGGAGATTTGGAGGAAGAGGTCTATATGGAATTACCACCAAGATTTATGAAAGACTCTATGAGAAATAAAGTTTGCAAACTGAACAAAGCTCTTTATGATCTCAAACAATCGCCTAAGGCTTGGTTTGGGAGATTTGCTAAAGCAATGAAAAACATAGGTTATTGTCAAAGCCAAGGGGATCACACTCTCTTCATTAGACATTCAGAGAAGGGAAGGATAATAGCTCTCATAGTATAAGTTGATGACATCGTGGTAACAGGAGATGATTGGGAGGAAATGGAGAAACTAAAGAAGAAACTTGCAAATGAATTTAAAATTAAGGATCTTGGAAGGTTAAAATATTTCCTAGGAATTAAGGTTGTACATTCAAAGGAAGGAATGGTTATTTCACAGTAGAAGTATACACTTGACCTTCTCAAAGAAACAAGAATGTTGGGATGTAGACCAACTGACATGCCAATTGAGCCAAATCACAAACTTAATGGAGATAAAGAAGATGTGTCGATAGATCAAGAGAAATATCAATGACTAGTGGGAAAGTTGATCTACTTATCGCATACTAGACTAGACATAGCTTATGCGGTGAGTGTAGTGAGTCAGTTCATGCATAATCCCAAGGAGATACATATAGAAGTAATATTCAAAATTCTTCATTATTTAAAATCAACACCAAGGAAAGGCATTCAATTTCAAAAAGCAAGAGAAACTAGACTTGAAGCATATACAGATGTCGATTGGGTTGGATCAGTTATAGATCAAAGATCAACCTCTAGTTATTGCACTTTCTTAGGAGGTAACTTGGTAACTTGGAGGAGTAAAAAACAATTAATGGTAGCAAAATCAACTGTAGAAGCAAAATTTCAATCCATGGCACATGGAATATATGAACTTTGGATGAAAATCATACTCACCGACTTTAGGGCTAGGTGGGAGGGGTCAATGGGACTTTACTGTGATAACAAGTCAACCATTAGCATATCTCACAATCCAATTCAGCATGACCGCACTAAACATGTAGAGGTGGATCAACATTTCATCAAAGAAAAATTGGATAGTAGGCTAGTTTGCATCCCTTACATTTCCACAAAAAACCAATTGGTTGATATATTGATTAAGGGACTTACAACACGTTTATGTTGTAACATCACAAGCAAGTCGAGGATGAAAAACATTTATTCACCAACTTGAGAGGGAGTATTGGAAAATATAGACAAATTGTACGAAGACTTTCCAACTAAGAAATATTTTTGAATTTAGTTTTTCCTTATTAGTTTAGTTGACTAATTCTTTTTTGTAAATAAAGATATCCTAGGCTAGAAATTAGGTCCTTCCTTTTTTTCCATTTTTAACCTCTTACAATTTGTATATATTTGGTGTAATTCTATTGAAATAATTCAAAAGAGAAATTCTCAAAAATCCCAAAGTCAACAGTATTCATATTGGTTTTTGAATACCAAGTTTTCCACTACGATAGATTTAAGAACCTAAGATAGATTTTCATGCACCCTAACGATCTAAGGTTTGGAAATAGAGCAATCCAGGATTTCCCAACACTCTTGGCATTTTTGGAGGGGAAACTTTGTCAATGTTTAGAGATGGAAAGAGAAGGAAGAGAGAGCTAAGAATAAGGTTTTGCTTGGAAGAGAATTTGGATTGTTAAAAGGCAAGTGTTCACTTGTGCGCAAAATCCTTGGTAAGCTCACTTAGATTTCATTTTCCCCTTATCATTCTTGGTTCATTTCCGTTTTCTTTTGATTCTTGGGTTGGTTCATATATTGGGTGTGGATATTGAAGGCTACACACTTGATTGTTGGTTATTTGGTCCATTATTTATCGTTCTTCTTCTTTTCTTCATTTTATTCATCTTGATTGCTTGAGGGATTGTCTAATCTTTGATTAGATTTGTTGCACAGTGGTTTAGAGACTTTGATTAACTTGATTTTGGTCTCTTTTGGGTATTTTTACCCATCTTCAAGCCCATTGATCAATTCAAGAAATGAGGCTTTGTTTGGATTCGAAATCCTTGTTTTCCTTTTGATTTCTCTTTTGGGGATTTCGTTTTCCCCCTCCATTTTAATGATTTTGGAAGCCTTTTTGACTAATTTTAAAATAAATTTTGAGAGTCACAAAGTGTTTGTTTATTTTCCAAAAAGATTTTCCATAGAAAAGGTCTTTTGAAGCCTATTTTTGTCCTTTTGGGTTTTCTTTGCAAATTTGGTTGTAAAATCCATTTTCAAACCCTCCTTGGCTAAGATTTCAAGCATCTTTCAATGGCCAATTTTGTGGCCTAAGGTCAAGCCTTCTTTCATGGGCTTTGGTTTTATCATCATGCTTGAGAAAATGGTAATTGCTCTCATGGTTTTTGTGATTTTTGGAAAACTTTATCAAACTGGTTTTTAATGAACCATTCTTAGCCCTTTTGAATCCCTTTTCATGGTCAATTGCGGTTTGAGATTATGGTCATTTTGTGGTTACTAATAGTTGTCATGTTCATTGGTACATAGTACATGATTTGACATGAGAACATCCTTATCTATGGGTGTTTCTTTGTGAATTCTAGTCCTCTTTTTCATGTGTGAGTATTAATTTAGTCCTACATGCCTCTTACGAGCTTAAATCCACACTCATTTGAGGGTTGAAAGGAGTGTTAGCCATGTGGTTAATCCATGGCTCACTCCTTTGGTCTACATCACTCATTTTTCTAAATTATGATTTTCAGATTTTTATTTTTTTAATTTTTAGAACATGGACTAATCATGCAAATCTTAGTTCAATGAGATTATTTCCAACCCTCATGAGCTTCTTCCCATGATAATTGGAGGGTTGGGATGTGGATTAGATCATGGAAATTAATTTAGGCTTATGCAAAGCTCACATTCATTGATTTCCAAAATTCACTCATTTGCTACCCTGTTTTTGACCCATTAAGTGTTTTTTCAAATCTGGATTTTTTTTACTTGTCCTAAAATATTTTTTAGGTTTGGAATGTGTTTTAGACCACTTAATGCATCAAAGAATTTTTGTTTTGTTGAAAAATCTTTCTCCAAACTTGTTAAATAAATTGGTTTTTCCAAGTATCCAGATTCTGCCCTGTTTTTAACATTCGAAATGTTTTTGTAAATCAGTCCTAGCTCATGAGTTTTTAATTGTATTTTATATTTTCGTTGTATTCTAGACTTCTTGAATAATCTTGTGGGTTTTGGTTTCACTTAAAAATAATTTTCCAAACTTGTAAATTAATCCCATCTTTCAATGCTTGTGGTGTTGACCTAAATCTAGAGTTGCAATTTGTTATTTGAAATCTGGGATGCTTGGTGCATGTTTGAGCCTCATAGAAATTTTTAATGTATTCTAGACACTTTGAATATGTTGTGTAATTTTTGTTTTAATTTTATCTCACCCCTATGCTTGTCAAATAATTTCGTTTTTGCATGACTTGTTATTCTACCCTGTCTTTGAGCAATAAGATGTTCTTTGAAATCTATGATTAGGCTTTTGGATTGTATTTTAAACACCTTGAATGTGTTGTAGAATTTTGTTTTGATTTTATCTCATGTCTAACTATTTTATTTGGATTTATTTTGTAAGTATTTGCTTCCTATCTAGCTTCTGTATATCTTGTATAAACTTGCTAATTCAGCCCCTCTTGGCATGCTTTTAACTTCCTTTGACCCTTGATTTGCATTATAGAAATCTTATACATGTTAGACGTGCCTTTCTTTGTACCGTATCTCCCCTTTAGTTATTTTATTTAGATTTATTATGTGATTGCATGCCTTATTTTGGGCATTAATGAGATACCTTCCTTCCATCATTGTTTGATTCCTTTGATATGCATGCTATGCTTTGAGTGTTCTTTATCTTTGTTTTACATTACTATTGCCTTGTTGTATATTCATGTTGTTGTCTCTTGGTATCCATTAGTCAATTAGTCAATTAGTCAATTGTCTTAGTTCCTTCCACTTGTTTAGTAGAGACCTTTTTACGCTTAAAGGGGTGCTACCTTATGGCACCTTCCCAATAAGTAACCTGACCCCTGGACCTAAACTTGGTTTTCACAAACTTTGTCTTTCCTTCAAAAAGGAGTCACTTAAGGTTTTATTTCTTATTTTGTTTTCCCTTTAAAAATAAATAAAAATAAGTGACGACTTCAACTTAAAAAAAAAAAAATCAATTTTTCACTAAAAAACAAGTTTCGTCGTCAAGTAGGGACGCACATGAAAAATGTGGGTCTACATATACACACCAACAACCCTTATTTTAATTAAAAGATAATTTGATCAAGGCATTGCACTATGCAAGGAAGGC